>NC_048299.1:205702788-205730552 GCF_013100865.1 Trachemys scripta elegans
CCCCCCCCCCCCCCCCCCCGGAGCATTGCTTTACCGCGTTATATCCGAATTCATGTTATATCAGGTCGCATTATAGTGGGGTAGAGGTGTATGTTCTCTTGCATTCTGGCACCACTATGTGTCTTCTAGAAATCTTTCAGACTAATTTGCAGGTTAAATATTTAATTGAACAGACTTGTTGGTATTCTCCCTCAGAGGAAGAAATGCATGAAAACTTCACTTTCCGTCCACCTCAGGTTCTATCCAGTCTAGTTCTTTCCTACACGATTCTTAATGTTTTGAAAAATCTGTTGTTCACCCTCTCCCTTGTCCCATCCTAAATTAGTGCCAGAGGAACACCAAAAGTATGAATCTGCTTAGGCTGCATCTTGGCGACACTTCTCCATGTCCCATTGCATCAGTTGAAGTCAGCAGTAGAACCTCAATTACAAACTGACCAGTCAGCCACACACCTCATTTGGAACCAGAAGAACACAGGCAGCAGCAGAAACAAAAAAATGGGGGGGGAGGGCAAATACAGTACAGTATGTTAAACATAAACTACTAAAAAAAAGGGAAAAGTTTAAAAAAAAAAAAAATTTGACAAGGTAAGGAAACTTTCTGTGCTTGTTTCATTTAAATTAAGATGGTTAAAAGCAGCATTTTTCTTTGGCATAGTAAAGTTTCAAAGATGTATTAAGCCAATGTTCAGTTGTCAACTTTTGAAAGAACCACCATAACGTTTTGTTCAGAGTTACGAACAACCTCCATTCCTCAGCTGTTCATAACTCTGAGGTTCTACTGTGTTTTCAGTGCCAGGATCAAGGATGAGCTCTCATTCCCCTCACCCTCTTTTTTTTTTTTCTCTCTTCTCCTCCTCGCGCCCCCACTCCCCCCAGTGGCTCCATGTTGTCTGATCCAGGCACAGAGTGGCTATAGCTCTCTAATGCAGAGGAAGGAGGGTAGGCAGAAGATCTGCAGCTGCAACATGCCCATATCCAGCTTCCTTTGAACTTTAGTTGTATACTAACCTAAAAGCAGTGTAAACCCCTGCTCTGCCTCGGGGAGGGGTTGGGAAGGATGTTCTGAAAGGGATCTTCTGGAGTATTTGACCAGTCCACTCCAGAGCCTTTCTCCAGCCACTCAGATGGGTCCTGGTATGAAACCAGGATACCCAGTATGAGTAAGATGTAATTAGCCTAGAATAGCTGCAGGGCAAGTTTGTTTTGCAACTCTTTCCAAGGCAGGGAAAATGCCCTGGGCATAGGTAGGTGAAGGCTCACTGGGGACGTGTAGCAGGTTTCTCCTTCCTTTCTGTCATCTGAGTGGTGCAACTGGACAAGCAGAGCACAACCCCTACCCTGACCATAGAATGTAGCCCCATCTTCTTTATGAAAAAAATATATTTGGTCCTTCAACTGAAAAGGTTGGACACTATTGTTCCCACTGAGAAAGCAGCAGAAGAAAGGAGGAGCTAAGACAGGCGTAGGCAACCTATGGCACACGTGCCAAAGGTGGCACGGGAGCTGATTTTCAGTGACACTCAACTGCCTGGGTCCTGGCCACCAGTCCAGGTGGTTCTGCATTTTAATTTAATTTTAAATGAAGCTTCTTAAACATTTTAAAAACCTTATTTACCTTCCATACAAGAGTAGTTTAGTTATATATTGGACATCGAAAGAGACCTTCAAAAACCTTCAAGTGTATTACTGGCACATGAAACCTTAAGTTAGTGTGAATAAATGAAGACAGCACACCACTTCTGAAAGGTTGCCAACCCCTGGGCTAAGGTCTTTTGTAGATGTAAACTGGCTGAATCAGTCTTATAGTATCACATTGAAAAACTGATGGTGCCATTTCCTGTAGCAGCCAGAGATAAGGACACTTTCTAGTTTCCACTCATTGGGAAACTGCTTATCTATACCTGCTCATGGCATGACCAGTGTTTCAAGTTCATAACCTCTAGATTGGAGATCTTTGTCATTTAGAACTCCCAGTTGATGGCTACACCCCAGAGGCTGGTTACAGGCACTTGGAGTTCTCCGTCATGGGGTTCCTACGGCCAGTTAAGATATTCTTGCCTAACCTTGCTTTTGATGTGCAAGGATGGCCCTGTTACCTAGCAGGTGTGAAAGGTTTGAAAGGACATTTTGGCTTCTGGGAGGATAGAGGGAGAACCCTGAATTGCAGTGTTACCACCCCCAAATGTTCAAAAAGCCTAATCCCAAAAATATGTCCCACTATGCATATTTTAAAAGATTCCAGTGTGGGGTCAGTCTTGATTTTTAATTTTCCCTTTTGCATCCCTCTGTCAATGAATATGGCCAACTCTTCTGAATTTCTGGAGTAAGATTTTGGCTCTTGCAGCAGGGACTCTTGCTGGAATCTAAATGTGAGCAAATTAGATTTGTATAAAATGCTGCCTGCTTCTTCCCCACTCCCAAAAGTCTGATAAACTATTTTTGTGCCATCTCTAACCCCAGCTCTTCCCCACTGCACACCTGCGCATTCTCCCTGGTAGGACAACTGCACTAGTTTCCTTGCCCCTTCCCTGGCCTAGGGTTGCAACTTGCAGTGCTGGGCTCTTTCCTCCTTTCTGCTCAAGGCATGGGCGAGTGCGGCTTGCTTCCTGCAGCAGCCCTGATTGACTGGCTGCCTTCCCCACTTCTTAGGGAAGAGCAGACAGCTGGGGTTTTCCCCTAGGCAGGGCTGAAATACATGGGAGGGTTATAGCTTCTCCAGGGCGAGACTGGCTACAGCAGGAGTTAAAAATCATGTTACTCAATCAAATGGGGGGGTTGACAATACTACAGCCAGGCCAGCACGCAGCTGATTTATTCCTAGCTGAATAGCTTAAAACTTGAATCTCCCTTTCCTCTGCACTGTAAGGGAGGAGGAGACCCACCAGGCCTGATAGCAAGTGTGCTTTTTCAGGGAGGGTGGGAAGTGGGTTATGGGGCTCAAGTCCCCTGTTTGCCTAATGCGGAGCAGGGCCTTGGATGCTGTCAGCGTGGAGCTATGGAGTATGTGGAGACAGTTCTCTGAATCTCTGCGGTTGCAGCTGTTTTACTGTGTATAAATAATTAAAGAGGGAGGGGGCTAGAGGGTGAGAGAGGAGAACTCTAGGCTGAGGGTTAGAGCCTTCTCTGGGGATGTGGGAGGCCCAAACTTAAGTCTCCCTGCTTCCATTAATATTTTATATATATAGTGGAACAGCCCCAAGAGTAGAGGGAGAGAGGCCCGTCCCTGAATACCCTATAGCAGAGGGGCCAGGACACTGACTGAAGAAAGGTGAACCCTGAGTTTTAAATTGCTGCTCATGGGAGGCAGAGGTGGGAATTAAACCTGGATCTCTTGATATCACAGGGGTATGCGCTAGCCACTGGGCTAAAGGTTATAAGAGGGGTGGGTCTCGCTCCTTTTCACCACAGCCTATTTAAATATTTATGCTGGGTGCTCCAGTGAGTGATGCTGTAGTTCAGGGCGTAGGACATGGATCTGCATGCCTGGGCGAGGTGGGACAGCTGGGGTTCAGTGCACCTGGGCCAGTTGCTCATATAATGTGGAACAGCTTCAAGAGGAGAGACTGAAGGAGCTCCATGGCAGCCTGTCCCAGAGGTTAGAGCACTCATCCCATGTGGAAGATCTCTGTTCAAATCCTCTTCCCCACCCCCAGCAGCTGAAGGTTGTAAGGGGGTGGCAATAGTGCTGCTGCCCTGCTATCAGAATAGCACCTACTGTATCTTGAGTACACGTTAAGATGCTTCGTGGGGGCTGTCCCTGTCCATACTAGAGAATTCCAAAGAAGTCCCTCTTCCCTAAGGGTGAGGCCTCTGACAGGCAACCCTGTACTCCACGCTGCAATGCTATAAAAAATCCTTCTGAAGTCCTCACCATTGCTTGCTGGTGATCCACTGCTCTCTAGATAAGCATGACCCACAGTGTGTAACACTCCCAATTGTAGCTCACACCATTTCATATACATGCATTTATCATAGTGCTGACCATTACCATTGTTCATGTGGAACAAGGGCCACCCCACAGACTCTACAGCTGAGGGCATTTAACAGCTATAGGCAAATTACCTGCCACAGCTGGAGCTCCCCTCAGTGTTCCTATTCACCCCTGGGGAGAGTATAAGGTATGCAGTGCTCTCACCACCATGTTGGAATGGTCCCTTAATTCCCCCACTTCACCTAAAAGAAGAAGCCAATGTGCTCCTGCTTCCACCAGCCCGTAGTGAGGCCTACAATGTTAATAACACAACTGTTGGGGGGTGGGGTGGAGCTAGCACCTAATGAGGAAAGGGCAGATGTGGAATTGGAAAACTTCACAGACTGCACCAGCTTAAGAGCAAGAGGAAGATAAGCACCGGCAACCGTTCTTGGACCTAAGCATTTATACCATCCTTCTGCAGGAGGGGAAAAAATCCAGGTCACACCCCAGCCCTATACCCAGAGCCATGCTGCTAGCAGCCAGATGGAGCGAAGTATGAGGCTGACATGTCTGCAGCTGTAGCACGACGGCCCTCACAGCCACTCCTGCTCAAGTGAGTGTTGGTCTGGCTGCACTGGGAGACTAAGACCAGGCAAAGCGTGGTGGCTATAGCTATGGCTACACCCCAATAATAAAAAATCCCTGACACTGAGTCTTAGAGTTTCGGCTCAACAGGCTTCTGCTGCTGGGCTAAAACTAGCAGTGCAGCTGTTTGGGATTCAGCGCCCAGGCGCCAGCCCAAGCATCTACAGGGAACCCCACAAGCCTCAGGGTTTGAGACGCTCTGCTGTTACTGCAGTGTAGAGATAGCCAAACAGGTGCACAAATACAAAATGGGAAGTGAGTGCCTAGGAAGGAGTACTGAAGAAAGGGATTGGGGGGTGGGGAGGGGAATCACAAACTAAATATGAGTCAACAGTGGTGCATAAAAAAGCAAGCAACATTTTGGGGTGTATTAGCAGGTGTGTGGTAAGCAAGACACGAGACGTAAGTCTTCTGCACTAGTCCATGCTGGTTAGTCCTCAGCTGGAGTATTGTGGACAAACTGAAGACAGTCCAGAGAAGAGCAACAAAAATGATTAATGGTCTAGAAAATATGACCTAGGAGGGAAGATTAAACACACTGGGTTTGTTTAGTCTGGCAAAGAGAAGACTGAGGGGGGAGACATAACAGTTTTCCAGTACATAAAAGGTTGTTACAAGGAGGAGGAAGAAAAATTGTTTTTCTTAACTTCTGAGGATAGGACAAGAAGCAATGGGCTTAAATTGCAGCAAGGGAGGTTTAGATTGGCCATTAGGAAAAACTTCGTAACTGTCAGGGTGGTTAAGCCCTGGAATAAATTGCCAAGGGTGGTTGTGGAATCTCCATCAGTGAGATTTTTAAAAGCAGGTTAGACAAACTCCTGTCAGGGATGGTCTGACACTAGATAATACTTAGTCCTGCCACGAGTTCAGGGGACTGGACTAGATGAGCTCCCTTCTAGTCCTGTGAATATGTCCATGTCAAGTCTAGCTGAGGCCTTAGGGCCTGTGAAAGAGGAAAGGCTGCAACTACTTGTACTCCCCCATCACAGCGACTGTAGCCAATGGTTGTCTTTTATTTAGAGTGTAAGATCTCTGGGGCAGTGACTGGCTTTTTTATTATGTTTGTACAGCACCTAGCTCTGGGGGCTGGGGAGATGCTGGTACATGAGTAGGGCTCCTTGGCTCTGCAAATATACACGCTTGCTAGGAGAAGCGGTTGTGTTGTGGGGCCTCTCTGCTGCTATGCATGACTAATGCACTGCTGTTCTAGGTAGTTAGTGGCAGACTGGCATTAAACACCTACTCCTTCAGCATAACAAATGGGTGTGGGCATCTCCTGGCCTCAGGGAGCAAGCATCAACCTGGCCTGCAAGTAAATAGGTTACATCAAAAAAGGCCAGCTACATAATTACATACGCCCACAGCCAGAGGCAGCAGTAGCCCATAAACATGCCTGCTTGCCTCTGGGGAAAGGAGGGGAGGGCTTGAAGGGATAGTCAGTCTCATTTGCAAAACCATACACAAGAAAATATTTAGCTTCGCCCTTGAAGAGCAGAAGACTAACATTCTGTAGCACTGAGGTAGCCCAAGGGATGCTGTGAGACTACATTGTCTAACAAGGCCAACAGCACTACTGCAGCCAGAGCCCTCACCCAGCTGCGCCTCGCTGGGAGATGCTGACAGGCAGTGCCCCACCCCAAAAGAACCCTTTGAGTCTCATTCCTCCATCCTAGTTCTCAAACCACCCCTACCTGCTGGGGATGGGAAGCACATTACTCATCCTCAAGGTTCACAGCAAGATTAAATCTCTCACCCACAGTCACACAGAATGGCTGTGCCAGAGCCAGGAATTAAAACCAGCTCTGCACCCGCCCACTGCAGGAGCTTAGGCACAAGACTCTGCTCCCTTCTCTCGACCACTCGCCAGCAGGGGCTGCACAGTCTGTGTAGGGGTAAAGAGGCACTTTGGGCCACGCATAGAACGCGCTGGCTGTGGCAATAACTAATGGGGCATTTCAACAGCGCAGCACCTGTTGCCAGGCAGCACCATGGTGTGCCTGCCCCACTGTCAGAAGAATGGGCTGAATCAACAAGGCTGATGTGGTCACAGCTTTGGTTGGTCATCATCAACATACTGGCCTCAGGCTCTAAGAGCATACAAAACAAGGTACCTGCAGTACCCCATCATTATACAAGGCCTAGCCTGTGTCCAGGGTTGTAGCAGCTGACTCACAGCTGGCCATTTCTGCAACAGGTGTGTCACTACTTGAGCTTTCCTGCAGTTGCCTGTGCATGGTGAGGCCAGCTGTTATCCCTCCCCTCCCCCCAACGAGCCCCTTGGCAACCTCCATATTTACCTATGTGTGTTGTGAGTTTGCAACAACTGGCAGGATACTTTTAAGTGGCAGTGTCTGCCCAGGCATGTCCCTGGTGGAAGTTGTATATGCCGTCTACTGACTGATGTCTCCTGCACTCCACAGGAAAGGGCCAGTAAATCAACTCCCACTGCCTACTGTAGCGTTCAGTCATGGTTGGTTTTGCATTTGAGCTCTGACACGCCCTGGCCCTTCACTCAGGTGTATTTGCTGCTAGTGTTCAGGCATTTTACCAGCCGCTCTTACCAGCTTGATTCCACTGGGGGAAAGTGGCTTCCCTCCAACTGTAACATGTACACATAGGGCCATGGACACCCCTGGGCTGGCCTTATCAAATTTCTGCTCCCCAAGGCCCTGCTTTCTCTGCTGCAAGTTCCTGCATGCAGCAGCCTGTCTGTGCGCCACCTGTTCAGCTGTAGCATAGGTGCCCACACATTTTTTTTCCATTGTGAACCTTGCAGTCTTTGCCAATACATGTAACAAGCCATTGTTAAGGGATAGTTTGCATCATCAGCTGAGCCCACACCCGGCTTTTTTGGCTTTGACACATGGAGGATTCGCCACAGGTGCTACGCGTTTGGCTGTGCATTGCCGCCTGCTTCAATATAGGAAAGACACAGCTATAGGCATCGGCGCAGGACTAGCTGTGGGTCTGCTCATGCCCCACTTTAGTTCTCTGCTGCCAATCTCACCACCAACCTCTTTCTGCCAGCATTAGTACCACAAACTAGAACAGGAAACTGCCACCACATGGCAAGGCATAAGCATATTGCACCTGGTCCTTATAGCCAATCTTTTATCTCCAACACGTTCTCATGACTGTAAGTATTCTCTATTGCTGCCCCTGCATTAATCAGCACCAGGTGGCACAGTACAACTGCCAGCAGCAGCAGCTTCCTGGACCAACTGACGATACTCTCTAGGTCAGATATTGGGATTTAAAGTTCAAATTAAAGTTGTCTGCAGTTACTGTTACCCATGTCCAGCCACAAGCTGCTGGCTCATGTTGGTATTGTGGGTTGGGTTTTTTTTGTGTGATGCAGTGCATGTGTTGTGCCTGCTGCTGTCCTTTTCAAGCATACAACAAAAATGAGAACACACCCGCCCCTATTAAACTTTACAGGTCTAGTACTGTGCGTGCACCGGCCTGAGGCCCTGCAGATAATATAATGCAATACTTTGAGCTCCTTTGATAAAAGGCACTATATATGCAATGTGCTTTCTGAACATTCATTAGTTAATGGTGGAAATTTTGCCAGTGGCCAAAACCAAAAAAACCTTCACTCCATCCCTCTAGTCTTTAACTACACAAAGTTAATGATTCTGTGTGTGAGTGTAAAAAACTTAAGAGTACATTTTAATTTCAGTTTACTTTGGGGTAGATGGGAACACTGGAAAAACTTAGCTCTCCCACACACCACCTCTCCAGGCAAACTCAACTGGTAGTGACATGGCTTCTGCTCTGATCAGTTTAGCTCAGCTCTGCCAATCAGGGAAGACTTACTGTACAAACTTGGCCACTAT
The DNA here is from genome assembly GCF_013100865.1 of Trachemys scripta elegans. Lineage (NCBI taxonomy): Eukaryota > Metazoa > Chordata > Testudines > Emydidae > Trachemys > Trachemys scripta. The sequence continues at coordinate 205,711,188 of NC_048299.1, forward strand.
ATTTTGCAACAAAACAGTAAAATTCTGTATCTGAAAACTTTTGCTCCTCCCTTTCCCCCCCTTCATAACCACCATCCAAATCAGCCAAATTGTGTGTGAGTGGGTGGCACTGTGACAAAATGCTCACAGGACTCTAAGTTTCACTTCCACTTCCAGTTCCGCTTTCTATCCTTTTTGGATTTGGAATGAGGGACAACCGTTTTTAGTGCTACACTCAAGGCACGTACAAAGGAGAATGGTTAGGGGAGTGCACTGATCTGTAATTTGCAAGGAGTGGGGAAATAATACTACAGTAGGCAGCACCATGTGCCCATGGCTATGACTATCCTTGCGTTTGATGCCTGAAAGTTAGATTGCAGTAACATAGTCTAGAGCGTGAAGTAGCACTTTAAAGCCCTTTGAGAAGTTCAGCTAGTGCAGAAGATAATACTTAGTAAGCAATATGCTATTTCCCACAGGAAGCACATCTGCACTGCTTGCTCATTGGCTTCTACATAACATTTAAGATATTGCTTTTTACCAAAAATACCAAAGTGGTTTGGGTGCCTCTTTCCCCAAGCGCAGAGGAGCAATGAGAACAGACCAGAACTCCGACCTGCAGCAGAACCTATCCAGCTCTCCTGGCAGTCTGATGGGCCTGGGGCAAATCAGAGGAGGTGTGGGCTATGTGCAGAAGGAGAGGTTCTTCTTTGAGTGCTTGCTTGTGTCCATACCATTGTAGGTGTGTATGCTCGTCACATGGACCGGTGCCCAAAGTTTTTCCCTCAGTGGTATCCATAGGGGACCAGCTCTGGCGCCCTTTGGAGTGGCATGCATATGCTGCAGTATATGGGGTGCTGCCAGTCCCCCCCACCCTCAGTTCCTTCTTACCCCAGTGATAGTGCTGGAACGTCTCCTTGCCTCGGCAAGCTTACTCTTCTCAACTGCTAATTGAGACCTTTGCTGTTTATAGTTGTTAGTTCTCTTAGTGTAGTTTAGTATTCGTGGTGGTCCTGGACGGACTTAGCCTAGGGATGGGGCATGCCCTGATCCCCATGCTTCAAACCTTGTGACTGGTGCAAGAAGCCCATGCCAGTCCGCAACCCCCACAGTAGCTGCTTAAAGTGCTTGGGGAAAACCCACATTAGCGATCTATGTTGCATCTGTAAACGTTTCAAACCGCAAACCAAAAAGGAGTGGTACATTTGCCTCTGAGCACTCCTTATGGAGTTGGCACTTACATCAGCCCCAGAGCTGTCCAGATCAGACTCCACCCCCAGCACCATGGCCTCAGTGTGGAGTGTGGCGCCGGCACTGGCCTCGGTCCGGCATCAATCCCCATCCCTGGTACCAGCTGGAAAGCAAAGAAAGGCCGGGAGGGGATGTTCTTCTACGTCCCACAAAGAGAAGGGGAGGACCGGAGGAGAACAAAGGCCCAGGAGGGGCAGATCTTCCACTCCTGACAGAGGTCAGGCCCCAGCTTCTGTTGAGCAGGCTAGCCCACTCCAAGACCCGCCCACCACCCCAGGAAATGGCAGAGGCACCCAATACCTGATGGTGCCATCCACACCGGAGGCTTTTCAGGCCACAAAGGATATTTTGTCTTTACCAATACCACCCATGCTGGCTATGTAGGTTCCCCCATCAAGGGGTAAACCTGCCTTGTGACCCTTCCAATGGTCCCCATCATTGTGGCACCACTTCTCACCTCAGGGAGTGCCCCGACACAGCTGGCTTGCGCAGAGCTACCAGACCCTGGACACAGGTTGGCCTACCAGCCAGAGTTCCCGGTATCAGTTCCCGGACTCCAGGCAACAGTCCTTGGGCTCAAGGTGACAATCACCAGTGGGTGGGTGCAGACCCGCAGAAGAACAGCACCTGTCCCTACAGCTTTGGTGCAGGGAGCAACCAGGGTGGACAGAAGGCCTCAGCACTAGCCTGGTCCCCCAGACAAGTATCCCCCTCCTCAGGCTCCAACAGTGAGCGCTGGGGAACCGGTATTGCCCGCAGGACTATAGGAGGTAGCATGGCCTCAGGGCCAGTGGCCAGCAGCCAACTGCATGGCATCGCTGGAACCACTGGGTGTTTCCCCGGCCATCACAGGGACATAGTTCAGCCTTGGGAGCATCCGACAAGCGGTCGGCTGAATCAGACGCAGGAGTAGAGGGGGCTGCTCAGGGTCCCCCAGCCTCGACTGAGGCTACCATCATGGAGGCAGCAGAGGTGACAGACCTGCTGATATCACCTCATCAGGAGATGATGATGAGGGAGGTAACTGGGTTCTATCATCCAGTCTCCCAGGATGATGCCAAGGCTCACCAAGGGCTCTTAAAGAGGGTCACCTTAAACTCGATGCTGAAGGCTGAGGAGTTGATGGAGCCCTTGGACTTCCTCTTTGATGTTTTAAGCTTGGCAGCCCCAGCCAGGGTGGCATTGATCACAAAAACTGTGGCAGATGCCATCATCATTACCCCCTCATCTTCAAGTGGGCAGAGCATAAATGCTATGTCCCCGCTAAGGGGCATGAATATTCGTACATGCATCCTGCCCCAAGTTCTGTGGTGGCTTCTGCAGTCAATGAGCATTACAGACAGGGCCAACCAGGTGTGACACACAAAAACAAAGAGGCTCGATCTCTTTGGGAGAAAAGTTTATTCAACTTCCAGCCTCCAACTGCGAGTGGCCAACCACCACGCCTTGTGTGGTCACTATGACTTTAACATCTGGCAGTCCATCGCCAAGTTCTCAAACTTGTTGCCAGAGGAGCCCAAGAAGGAATTCTTGGCTATACTTGAGGAGGGCAAAGCAGTCGCAAGGGCAGCCCTCCAAGCGGCCGCAGATGTAGCAGACTCTGCGGCCCAAATCTCGGCCATCTCCATGAGGCGGGCATCTTGGTTACAGTCATCAGACCTTTCAACGGAGGTTCAGAAGTCCATCCAGGACCTCCCATTTGATAGCCTGGTGCTGTTTTCTGAGCAGACATACACAAAACTGCATGGTCTGAAAGACTCCAGGGCAACCCTGCACACTCTGGGCCTATACACCTAAGGACCAGTGAGGAAGCGATTTAAGCTGCATCAGACCCAGAGGTTTGGAAGCCAACCTTGATCGGAGCCCTTCGTAAGAAGAGTAAGAGGTATAAGTGCCAGCAAGGTCACCAGCCGGCATCCTCTGCTCATTCCAGCTCCACCCATAGCCAACAGAGTGGTAAGTGGACATTTTGAGGATACGCTCGAGGGTAACCTTCCAGCCTGGATCCTGCTACTCTGTTATTTTCCAACTGCCTGTCCCCCTTCCTTCCTGCCTGGGCCTCTATAACATCAGACTGGTGGGTCCTCAGCACAGTAGCAGGGCAATATACCCCCCAGTTTATTTCTATCCCCCCAATCCCCCTCCCTGTTCATCTTCAGGGACCCTTCTCACAAGCATCTGCTAGCACAGGAGGTGCAGCGCCTTCTGCTGGTGCAGAATTCCGCGGAAGAATTCCTGCTGCATGTAACGGGCAAAAAGTTTTACTCCCACTATTTTTTAATCCCAGAAGCCAAGGGGCGGGGGTCTGTGGCCCATCCTAGACCTGAGAGGCCTCAACAGATATCTCAAGAAGTTGAAGGCAACAGAGGGTCCTGTGGCACCTTTGAAACAAACAGAAGTACTGGGAGCATAAGCTTTCGTGGGTAAGAACCTCACTTCTTCAGATGCAAGTAATGGAAATCTCCAGAGGCAGGTATAAATCAGTGTGGAGCTAACGAGGTTAGTTCAGTCAGGGAGGGTGAGGTGCTCTGCTAGCAGTTCAGGTGTGAACACCAAGGGAGGAGAAACTGTTTCTGTAGTTGGATAGCCATTCACAGTCTTTGTTTAATCCTGATCTGATGGTGTCAAATTTGCAAATGAACTGGAGCTCAGCAGTTTCTCTTTGGAGTCTGGTCCCGAAGTTTTTTTGCTGTAAGATGGCATCCTTTACATCTGCTATTGTGTGGCCAGGGAGGTTGAAGTGTTCTCCTACAGGTTTTTGTATATTGCCATTCCTGATATCTGACTTGTGTCCATTTATCCTCTTGCGTAGTGACTGTCCAGTTTGACCAATGTACATAGCAGAGGGGCATTGCTGGCATATGATGGCATATATAACATTGGTGGACGTGCAGGTGAATGAGCCGGTGATGTTGTAGCTGATCTGGTTAGGTCCTGTGATGGTGTTGCTGGTGTAGATATGTGGGCAGAGTTGGCATCGAGGTTTGTTGCATGGGTTGGTTCCTGAGTTAGAGTTGTTATGGTGCGGTGCGTGGTTGCTGGTGAGAATATGCTTAAGGTTGGCAGGTTGTCTGTGGGCGAGGACTGGCCTGCCTCCCAAGGTCTGTGAAAGTGGGGGATCATTGTCCAGGATGGGTTGTAGATCACTGATGATGCGTTGGAGAGTTTTAAGCTGAGGACTGTAGGTGATGGCCAGTGGAGTTCTGTTGGTTTCTCTTCTGGACCTGTCTTGTAGCAGGAGGCTTCTGGGTACACGTCTGGCTCTGTTGATTTGTTTCTTTATTTCCTTGTGTGGGTATCATAGTTTTGAGAATGCTTGCTGAAGATCTTGTAGGTGTTGGTCTCTGTCTGAAGGGTTGGAGCAGATGCGATTGTACCTCAGTGCTTGGCTGTAGACGATGGATCGTGTGGTGTGATCGGGGTGGAAGCTGGAGGCATGAAGGTAGACGATGGATCGTGTGGTGTGACCGGGGTGGAAGCTGGAGGCATGAAGGTAGGGTTTTCGGTATAGGGTGGTGTTAATGTGGCCATCGCTTATTTGTACGGTGGTGTCTAGGAAGTGGACCTCCTGTGTAGATTGGTCCAGGCTGAGGTTGATGGTGGGGTGGAAGCTGTTGAAAGCATGGTGGAATTCTTCCAGGGTCTCCTTCCCATGGGTCCAGATGATGAAGATATCATCAATATAGCATAGGTAGAGAAGGGGCATGAGTGGACGAGAGCTGAGGAAGCGTTGTTCCAGGTCAGCCATAAAAATGTTGGCATATTGTGGGGCCATGCGGGTGCCCATAGCGGTGCCACTGGTCTGGAGGTATATATTGTCACCAAATTTGAAATAATTGTGCGTGAGGATAAAGTCACAGAGCTCAGCAATAAGTTGTGCTGTGTCATCATCAGGGATACTGTTCCTGACAGCTTGTATTCCATCTGTATGTGGGATGTTTGTGTAGAGAGCCTCTACATCCATGGTGGCTAGGATGGTGTTTTCTGGGAGGTCACCAATGAATTGTAGTTTTCTCAGGAAATCTGTGGTATCACGGAGATAGCTGGGAGTGCTGGTGGCGTAGGGTCTGAGTAGGGAGTCCACATATCCAGACAGTCCTTCAGTGAGAGTGCCAATGCCCGAGATGATGGGGCGTCCAGGATTTCCAGGTTTGTGGATCTTAGGTAGTAGATAGAATAACCCCGGTCGGGGCTCTAAGGGTATGTTGATTTGTTCCTGTGTTAGTGTAGGGAGTGTCCTGAGTAGATGGTGCAGTTTCTTAGTGTATTCCTCAGTGGGATCTGAGGAAAGTGGCCTGTAGAATTTGGTATTGGAGAGTTGTCTGGCAGCCTCCTTCTGGTAGTCAGACCTGTTCATGATAACAACAGCACCTCCTTTATCAGCCTCTTTGATGATAATGTCAGGGTGGTTTCTGAGGCTGTGGATGGCATTGCGTTCTGCACGACTTAGGTTATGAGGCAAGCGATGTTGTTTTTCCACAATTTCTGCCTGTGCACGTCGGCGGAAGCAAGAAGTTGAAGTTTCGCATGGTCTCACTGGCCTCCATCATTCCTTCCCTGGATTCGGGAGACTGGTATGCCACCCATGGTTTGAAGGATGCTTACTTTCATATATCAGTATTCCACGGACACAGGCGTTTCCTGCGCTTTATGGTGGGGACCGCCCACTACTAGTTTGCAGTGCTCCCTTTTGGCCTAACAACAGCTCCAAGGGTGTTTACCAAGTGCACATCAGTGGTGGCAGCGTACTTCGGACGTCAGGGTATCCAGATTTACCCGTACCTCGATGACTGGCTCATCAAGTCTGCTTCAGGACCCAAGTCCAGCACAATGTCACTGTGCTGCAAGCCACATGTCACACCCTGGGTCCATTGATAAATTTACAAAAATCAGTGTTAATCCTGGTCCAAAGGATAGAGTTTATCGGAGCGGTACCAACTCTACCCGAGCCAGGGCATTTCTACTACAGGACAGATTCAGGACAATGTCAGATCTCATTGCCAGTGTCTCCGCACATCCACTCACTATAGCCCAGGTCTGCCTCAGACTGTTGAGTCACATGGCAGCATGCACTTACGTCGTCCACCATGCAAGGCTTCGACTGCAGCCCTTCCAATTGTGGCTAGTGACAGTCTATTCCCCATCCAGGGATCACCTGGACATGGTCATCACAATCCCGCTGAAGGTACTTACTGACCCAAGGTTGATGCTGGAAGGAGTGCTGTTCGAGAGTCCACGGCCAACGGTCTCCCTGATATCGGATGCCTCCAACTTTGGTTGGGTAGCACATGTCGGTACGCTGCAGACTCAGGGGACATGTTCTCCAGAGGAGCTGGCGTTAGATATAAACATCAGGGAGCTCAGGGCCATCTGCCTAGCCTGCCGGATCTTTCTGTCACAATTGTCCGGTCAAGTAGTGCAGGTGTTGACAGACAATACGGCCTCAATATTCTATGTCAACAGGCAAGGGGAAGCATGTTCATCGTCTGTCTGTCAGGAAGCACTCCGCCTGTGGGACTTTTGTATCCAGCATGTGATACACCTGGAAGCTTCGCATCTCCACAGCATCCGGAACATGCTGGCGGATTGCCTCAGCAGGTCCTTCTTTCACCACGAGTGGTCGCTCCACTCGGAGGTTGTCTGGGCGCTCTTCCAGAAGTGGGGGGGCTCCCCGAGTGGACCTGTTCGCCACCAGACAGAACAGGGAGTGTCATCAGTTCTGCTTACTCCAGGGCCTCGGCAGGGGTGCCCTCTCCGATGCCTTTCTCCTGTCATGAGCAGGGGATCTAATGTATACTTATCAGCAGAGTCCTATCAAAAATCAAGAGGAACAAGGCGCGAGTCATTATGATCACCCTGGCATGGCTTCACCAGCATTGGTTTGGCATGCTCATGGATCTGGCCGTGGTTGCTCCCTGGCCACTGCTCAGTCACCCGGACCTGCTCTCGCAGGACCGTAGTCGGCTCCTGCACCCGAACCTTCCCTCTCTTCACCTCACAATTTGGCTGCTGCATGGCTGAACCCAGAGGAACAGGCTTGCTCTAGTCAGGTACAGCAGGTTCTCTGGGAAAGCAGAAAGCCCTCCACCAGAGTGACTTACCTGGCAAAGTGGAAGTGTTTCTCCTGCTAAGCGTCAGAGCATAGCATCTCTCAGACCCGGTCGTCTCTGTAGTCCATCCTGGATTACCTGCTCCACCTAAAGCACCAGGGCCTCGCTCTTTCTTCCATCAAGGTGCACTTGGCAGCCATATTGGCCTTCCACCTGCGCGTTCAATTGGTGTTCTCACGTGAGATGTCGATGAGGTTCCTAAAGGGCCTTGAAAGACTCTTCCCGCCAGTCCGGGACCCTATTTCTCCAATGGGACCTCAACCTGGTCCTCTTTAGGCCAGGGGCCTGCCCTTTGAACCTATGGCTTCTTGTTTCCTTTCCCATCTGTCATGGAAAATTGCTTTCTTGTAGCCATTACCTCGGCGAGGCGTGTATCCGAGACTAAGGCCCTCACGTCGGAGCCGCCGTATAGCGTATTCTACAAGGACAAGGTCCAGCTGCGACCTCCTCTGGCTTTCCTGCCTAAGGTCATGTACCCTTTTCATGTCAACCAGAATATCTTCCTCCCAGTGTTCTGTCCGAAGCTGCACTCCACCAATGAGGAGAGGCAGCTACACACTCTGGACGTTCGGCGCATCCTGGTGTTCAACCTGGAGTGCACCAAAGCCTTACGCAGGTCAACCCAGCTCTTTATCGTGACAGCGGACAGGATGAAGGGCTTCCTGGCGTCCTCACAGAGGATCTCCAATTGGATCACCACCTGCATCTGGACCTGTTATGAGCTGGCTCGCACAGAGCCGCCACTTATAATGAAGGCCCACTTGACCAGGGATCAAGCATCCTTGGCAGCTTTCCTAGCACATGCCCCTATCCAGGACATCTGCAGGGCCGTGACGTGGTCCTCGGTATACACGTTCACAATGCATTATGCCATCCCCAAGCAAGCCAGAGATGACACTGGATTTGGCAGAGCTGTGTTGCAATCGACATGTCCATGAACTCCTACTCACCTCAGGTGGTTACTGCTTGGGAGTCACCTACAATGGCATGGACATGAGGAAGCACTCAAAGAAGAAAAGACAATTACCTTTTTCCATAACTGGTGTTCTTCGAGATGTGTTGCTTATGTTCATTCCGTGACCGACCCTCCTTCCCCACTATCAGAGTTTCTGGCAAGAAGGAACTGAGGGTGGGGGAAGCTGGCGGCGTCCCTTATAACATGGCATACACGCACCACTGCAGAGGGTGCCAGAGCCAGTCCCCTATGGATACCACTGAGGGAAAAACTTCCGGCATCAGTGCATGTGATGAGCATACACACCTACAATGGAGTGGACATGAGCAACCCATCTCAAAACACAGTTACCTTTTTTCGTAACTGTCTTTTACTGACCTTACAGTGACTTGAGTTCTTAGAGGTGTTTTGTCCCTATGGGTGCCCCATACACTCTTGACTGGGGAATATAATGCAGTGGCCACAGCCTCGTGCCTTTAAACGAGGGATTGCCCTTCAGCTCCTTCTCAGCTGCAACGCAGAGTCTTCACAGGCAAGGGGCAGGAGGTGGAGCACCCATAGGGACAAAACATATTATAGTAACTTGAGCAGCCTTAGGTGTTCTCTAGTGCCCATCTCGCTGGAATCAGCGAGGCTGTGTTGTAACATTGAGGGATGTGAAGGAATCCTTAACCCACAGTCTTTAAAAATCTAACAAACTCTATAACAGCCAGAACGCTCACCCAGCAGCACGTTCCTCCTTTGGAATTGGTGGCAGGCGGGATCGCCCCCTACAGGAGCCCAGCCTGTTTCTCAAACCACCCCAACCCCAGCTGACTGGGAAGGGGGAGCCAACTGCAGTATTTTATAAATGTAAAAATTAATATGTAGGCGATTGCAGGGCCACAAGCAGACTTGCGAGGTCTTACAGTTTCTTAAGGAGGGGTCTTCTTTGAGTATATATCTCTATGGGTGCTCCACCATAGGATGAGCGCAGGCCAGAGAATGCAAAGCAGTGTACACTTTGTAGGAGTGAAAGTAACACAGAAAACTTACTGTTATGGGGGCCCAGCTCCGGGGCCGCGGAAGGGGCGGGGCCTCAGGTGGAAGGGGCGGGGCTGGGGTGAGCCTCCCCCAGCCAGCCCATCTGCGCTGCCTGGCCCGTGCCGCCTGGGGCTCTGGCAACGATTTAAAATAGCATGGGGCTCTGTCTGCTGCAGCGATAGCGGTGGCTGGGAGCCCCGGGCCCTTTTAAATCGCCAGGCCCCAGGGCAACTGCCCCTTTTACCCTCTCCCCACCCCTCCCCCGTTGGCGGCCCTGCTGTTAGGGGGGCTGCCAACGGGGGCATGGGAGGGAAGAGGGGCAGTGACGTTAAACCGCTGATACTGGCGGCCACTTCTTACTGGTACGCCGTACCGGCCTACTTTCACCCCTGATGCTTTGTGTTCTGTGTTGTAATTGAAAGCAATATATTTGAAAATGTAGGAAAGCATCCAAAATATTAAACAATAGAATACCAACTGAAATGTATTAAACAGTGCGATTAAAACTGCGATTAATCACAATTACTTTTTTTGAGTTAATCGCATGAGTTAACTGCGATTAATCGACAGCCCGATATAATGACTAAGGTTGTGTTATAAAAAGGCAGCAGTTTTGCCCTAGCTCCCATACTGAGCCAAAGGGGGCTGGGGAGGAGACAGGATACTGCTCCTTATCCTACTGCACAGCAGGCTTGGCTGTTCTCCCCTCTCCCCGGGAGCTGGTTCGAACAGATGGATTTTGCAGCATGGCCTGGAGGTCAATGGGTTCATATTTTGGCCCAGGGTAGGGAGTAAGTGCCCAAGTTAAAGGCTGCTCTTGGAGAATCTCATCTCTGCCAGCAGCTCCCAGTGTTAATTGTAAGAAATATCAAGCATTATGGCTACAGTTCCTCTCTGCCCCTGCATCCAGATCTGAGATGAAGCCAGTGTGTGTGTGTGCCAGATAGCTGGGGGGTGCTGCTCCACAGGAGAGGCAGAGTGTAAAATTCCTTAAACCACTCCCTTGTGGGCACCTCCAACATGTTTCCTTTCACAGCATTCAGTCTCTAATAGGCTTGAGCTTTGATGCCAGGTTCTTGCAGCGCCCTAAGGGGTAAGCTGTATTTTGGCAGATATCATGAACAATTGCAACATGCACAGTTGCCTGGGCTGCCGTGGGTCTGCCAGCCTCTACTGGACACAGGCAGAACAGCCCATGCTTGTGTCTGATGAACCTTTAGGCATTCCATTGAACAGAGGTCCTCTTCTGATCTTGGGTCCAACTGTAGTTAAGGAGACCAGGCAGCAGTCTTACAGGACTGTGGCTGGAATGCAGAATTATTCAGGCCACAACTCCACTGTCTTCTCAAGGGCCAAAGACTGTGCACCTTTGTGTACAGAAAACTTACTGGTATGGGGGCCCAGATCCAGAGCCGCAGAAGGGGCGGGGCCTCAGGTGGAAGGGGCGGGGTTGGGGGGTGAGCCTCCCCAGCCAGCCCATCTTTTAGGGACAGTGATTGTTGGAGGGATTCCTAAGAATCACAGGCTGCAAACTTTGATTTTGGAGCTACAACAGACCTGCCCCAAATTGCTGCCACCTCCAGGCATAGTTACACTTGACCTGTACCCTTTATACAGGCAAACCTTCCCATAGGAGTTTTGCCTCGCAAGGAATACAAGATAGAGCTTGTAAGGAGGAATTGGTATAGTAGTGCCCAATGCACACCTACCTGAAAGAGCCAAGCTGGGTTTTCACGTTGTACAGTCAAGAGTGTTTAATTTCTAATCCTTGTTTCTATTTAAAAAAATAATTGTACTGAAGTTCTCAGAAAGAAAACAGGCCACTGAAGGCTCAGGTCAGTGCATCAGGAGCAGTAGAGAGAGAGCAGCCTGCCAGCTTTGCAGCCTGTTTGAAAAGCTCAAGCAGGTACCACTGCAAGCCAGCTATCTACCACCTGGAAGAGTTACATTTCCTGAAGTAGTGAAGGTGTTCGCCATTCCGAGTATATGAAATATTGAGCTAGCGGTAAAGCCCTAACTATGCAGAAGTGCTGTTGGGTGCCCAATATGAGACACCAAGAGGCCTGATTTTTCAGAAAGTGTTGGGCACCTGCCCTTGGACAGGCAAGCCCCTTTAAGTTGCATCAAGCTGGGCACCCAGAAACCGGAGGTGCTCACAAATCACTAGACCCTTGGAAAAATCCAGGCCAAAGCTTGGGATGGAATAAATGTCCTTGCTTTAATTGTGCAAATGATCAGCGTAACAAAGAATTGATTTTTTTTTCCCTTCAAGAAAGGTAATGACCAGCTGGCTCTTTGGGGGAAAGGTTAGCTCCATTTTAAAAATGCATCTTAAAATGGCCAAGGAATTTGCAATGTAATGGGCAAGGGACTTTGTCTTCCTATGTGGGTTGCTAAGCACCAAACGCCTTGGTGGGGCTCCCTAAATAATACCTAACCATGTGTGTCTTCATGTCTCAGTCAGATGGTATCAGCTTTACCAAAGTCATCAGCCTATGTTGCAATAAAATGTATGCAGCATTTATTAGAACCGAGGCCTCTTACTACTCATTGATGAGCTATTATGCAAGAAAATGTTCCTTCCACATTCCTTGTTGAAGCAGAAGCAGGTGTGTTACTTTGATGGTTGAATGAAATAATCTTAACTTTGCCTCAGGATATTTATAACCAAAACATACACAATTATTGCGCTATAAAGCCTGCTTCACTGGGTCTTGCTGATTTAAAAAAAAAAAAAAGAGAAGCTAATGTAATTTAAAAAAAAAAGACAGACAAGAACGCCAAATATAGTTCAGATCTTCAGCACTATATAACCCCAGCAATGCTTCCCTTCAATTTAAATCCTATGGAAAAAGCCAATGCTGTTGAAACACTGCAAATTAACAATAGCACTGGCCCTGCACATCACCTCTACAAGACAACCAACTCATCAAATACCTTTTCTTCTCTGTGCAGAGGCACAGGGGGGAAAAACATCATGAAAGTGAAATGGTTTCTCTCGCTCCCTGCCACCCTGGAGGCAAATGCCAACTTTTGCTGTTGTAAAAGCTACGGCAAAGCAATCTAAGGAGTTATGGAAGGAAAGCGAATACAACCCATGCTCTGGCAGGCAGAACAAGACAGAGGCATGTTTAATTGATGTGAAAATAACACAAGGATATGAAGCTGGCATTAGAGAGTAGAGTCTTTTTTCTCTTGATGCCAGGCACCCATTTAAAAAGTCTGGCTTACCTGGGCACATCACCAAAGGGCAACATGAAGTCAACAGCCCTATGGTGTTTGTCCTTGGGCAACTGCCAGTAAAACTGGTTTCATCTAGCAGATGTGTGTGCAAGCCGCAGTAATTGGTGTGTTCTTTTCTGTCCCAGATTTATCATCCCACACTGTATTTTCCCATTACCTCCCTTTTTCAATCCCTTTGTTTCTCAACAAAAAAAAATATTTACATTGAAATAAACGAATGGGAAGAGTTTCTAGCTCACATCACACAGAAACACAGATGCAGGGGAACTCCAAAAGCAGTCAATACTGCATTGACAGCAATTTTAAAGATAGTCTGGAAATAGAGGGCTTTTTCTTGTGTAGGAAGAGAAAGGGTTTAAAGCCTAGCTTAGCTACAGCTTCCCCTGTAGTTTGAGGATACCGTGCATCCTGGCCCATCGCTGTGTATCACAACTGCAACTTTCCCCTTTGAGAGCATTTTGGATTGTTTTACCGGCATTTTTTGTGACTGTTTGAAGAAAAAAACCTACAAATAATGGCATATCATAGACTAATGTGAGGAATTGCTCTGCTCTTCCTCTAACAAGCTTATAAACAATCATGACAGACTGGTGCCAGGTCTACACGGAGAAGGCTTTGCCTGTACAGTTATACTAGCACACTATGCTCTTCCCGGGGACACAGCAACCCTGATGAAAGTGAGCTTTGGGCAGTAGAACTTATTGCCATAAGGAAAATAAGCTGTATGGGGATGGATAAAAGTGAAGTTTTGCTGCTATATCTGCGTCATACCAGGGACTTTTGTGGGCCCAGCTATGTTGGTCACAACTCATGCCTCATTACAACCCTGACTGACCTAGCTGTGCCAGCAAAAGTTTGGAGATCTGGCCTGGGATTAAAAGGAGCAGCGCTGGCAGAAAACTGTTAGGGACAGCACAACACTCAGGCAGCATATGAGTGAGTGACTGGGTTGGTAGAGACAGCCTTTCCTGGGGCAACTGAGCTCGTAGAAGAAGTTGGGGAAATATATTTCTTACCTCCTCCACAATCTCTTACTGTTGAACATAAATATAGCACAGTAATTTGGCACGGCATTTACAAAGACTGACAAAAGATACAGCCCCTTTTCTGAAAGGTTAGATCAACATTTCCAGACCAGGACACCTACAGTTAGGCATCTAAATCCATATTTTGGTACCTACATACATGTGGCCTGATTTCCAAAAATGGTGAACACCCACAAACCTCTTGAAGTCAATGGGAGCTGTAGGTGCTCGATACCTTTGGAAAATCAGGAGTTAGAAGCCTAATTTTAGCCACACAAGTTGAAAATGTTGGTCTTTACAGTCTAAGAGCCAGATCCTGCTCCCACTCAAATCAATTATCCACAGGAGTAGAGTGGAGTTCTCAGTTGGCGAACACTAAACCATGATAATAGACAAAGGCAAGGGGTAAGCAAGATGGCACAAGGATTAACATAATAGGATTATGTTAAAGATCCAGGAAGAAAATTGTCCAATTGTACAGGATTAGAAGAGAGAGATGAGACAAATGGCAAAAAATGGCAAGCGAGCTATTGAAGAAGTGGAGTTTCAGGAGGGATTTGAAGGAGAATGGAAGAGGGATGTAATTCCTGAAGGAGGGAGAGGCGCAAGAAAGGCTCCCAGGTGAGTGTGGGAGGAGCCAAATGGAGGAACAACGTGTGGAGAGTGCACCAAGCACAGAGGGTGAGGAGCGATCGGAAATATGAGCAAGGGCAGGGCCTTAGAAAGCAGGGTGAGGAGTTTGAACATCATGCAAAAGAGACAGGGAGCCAGTGAAGGCGCTTGAGGAGCACAGTGGACAGTTATTTTAACAGTAGCATGTTGAATGCCTTGGAGGGGAGTGGGAGTCAGAGTAAGGAACATGGGGTGGAGGGGAAATGCAGCTGCCCTTCCTTTGCCAAAAGCAGAGGGAGAACTCTCCTCATGCATGACAGGAGCTGGGAGGGTGCAACATGAAGAATATTGGGAAGTGGGAACAGAAGGAAGAGCTGGTGCTTGCTGAGAAGTTTCTGGGGCTCCCAGGCTTCCTGCCAGGGGTGGAGCAGCAGCAATAGCAAGAGGAAGCCTTCAAAAAAAGGAGAGCCAGCTTTTCCAGAGGCGCTAAGCCCCTGCCGTTCTCATTCAGTTCAATGGGAATGGAGGGTGCGCAGCACCCCTTGAGGCTGCTTTAGGGTTAGGTTCCTACATATGGATTTAAATTTACACCCCCAAGTTTGAAAAGTTTGGCCTTTGTCTGTTACCAGAGTCTCCAAAGAGAGCAATACTGGGTCACATTCTGGGGTGCAATTCAAACCAGTCAGATTGTGTTGCTGCTTGTCTTATAACCCTGCGTGCCCCCAAATTCTTCTGCTATTCGTGGATCCTTGGCTGGGACATACACACAGCCAGCATACACTCCGTGTTCTGTATGCTGTCCAGCCCTGATCCCAACTCCCCCTCAGTCCCGAACTTTCCCAAACTCATGTGCTCTGCAGTGTCCAGTACCCTCCTGCAACGTTCAGAAGATGATGATGATCCATTTGCTTCTTTAAAGAGACAAAACCCACCAGTTTGCTGCATTAACTGGAGTCAACTAACATTTGAATTCAAATACAGCACTGTTGGCTTAGATTAAAAGTAAAAACAGTATTGTTAACAAAAGAAGAGAGGATTTTAAGCAAGTTTAAGAGATAAAGTTGAAATGGTTACAAGCAAATAAAAGTGAAAATTTGCATCTAAAAGATTAAAACAATCTAGCAAGGTATTTCTCACTCACAGTCTTCCAGCAAGATAGTGGCTGCCCCCAGTCAGGATCTCCTCCAGAAGCCCAAAAGTGCTGGTTCCTTTGTCTTCTTAAGTGAGAGACAGAGAACTTGGGGTTTTCTGCCCCTTTCTTTTATAGTCCAGTGAACCTTTGAGGTGGATTCTAGGTTACCCCTCTAAGTACAGTTTATTCAAGCTGTAGGGAAGCCAACATGGAGGGTGGAGGTGAAGGAAGCTGTTCCCTTCCCCCGTTGGTATTTGCAGGAAACGGAACATTTGCATTTTAGCAATCTCCACCCTCTGTGTCTTGATGGTCCTGTTTACTGCTTATATGTAAACTGAAGTTAACCCACATTCCTTTGTCTAGTGCAGACCTGTTTACCAAACTCCTCCGACATGCCTGGGCTAAGCACACTTTAGCTGTAATTTTAGCATATATCCATAACTTCATACACACTGCATACATACCTCACGCAAGAATATGAATGATCAGCAAGTTATTTGTTTTCAAATGATACCTCACAAGGCATATTTTGTACAAGGAGTATTACAACACTGTGTAGGGTGTGAATACCTACGGGCTTGGGGTTACTACGGTCTTCTCTGCTTCCCTCTTTGTCCAGTATAATGTTTGCCCAGCACCCATTGCAGGGGCTCAATCCCAGGGAGTTTAACAAACACAAACACACATTTTTAGATTTGTAAGGTCGCTGAAATGAGGCAGCTGTTTGTTTTGTCCATGGTGGGCAATTTAGATAATGTGATGCTGAATTCATCTGTTTAATATACCCAGATGCTACAGCAATGAGTGCATAAAAATCATTCAATAAATAATGGAAAAGTAGATTTTTTTTTTTACATTAAAAAAGAAAATGGGAAAAGTAGTGGTTCGCTACTGTACATCAGTTATTTAACATGACATCTAACTGTAGTAACATTCCATCAACATCCACTATTACTCATGATTCATAAATAGGTTTATGACTGCGGTGGAGCTGTTACTGCCAAGTCAATTATATATATTTTACAATAATAAATTATATATATTGAACTGAGAATGCTGGCGTGTTGATTGCTTGCATTTTTGTAGGGGGAAAATGTGGCTCATGGAGTGATTATTAGGGTATTGAGAACACAGCATAAGAGGATGCTAAATCTGCAGTTATTTTTACGTAGGGAGAGATTGAAAATAAATATTTAATCCTATGTTACCAGCACTTAAAAACAACAAACAAACAAACAAACAAACCCCAAACCAAACAAAAAATCAGAAAGACCAACCAATTGGCTAAACCTTTCTGATTTCTTCTATCCCCTCTTCCTCCTGGACACCTAAGTCCCAGCTCAGCAAGGTACATAAACGTGGACCTAATGTTAGCATCATGAGTAGGCCCACTGAAGTCAGGACTACTCAAGTGCTTAAGTATTTTGCTGAACTGGGGCCCTATATACTAATTCTAACAGGTTCTGACACTAGCGATTCCAGTCAGCTTTCTAAGTCCTCTATCATTCATTCTTCAGTAATGAGAAGTAACTATGAACTACTGTATGTTCTTCAGTTCATAAAACTTCCAGGAGTATTAGCTTCAATATAGTCTTTCAAAGGAAATTCAGTATTGATACCTGGCTGTGTGTTTCTAATCTGCAACTATGAAAGATTGTTGTAAAGTCTTAAGGCTCCAAGCCTGGTCTCTTTGTCTAGAGGAAAAACAAACCCCAGAGAATGGGAAAGGAAGGCAGAAAAGGAGAAGAAAGTGGGGACGGTTTTGGGAAACTGCAGGACAGTTTGATGCTGCAGCAATGTCCAAAATAGTTTAAAGGTGACTGTACAGGAAGAGACATGTTTGTGTTCCTTTATGCATCTTTACAATGGACAAGGAAGCTTGAAAGTATGCTTCTGATGGCTTTCCTTTACATACAGAAGGACTAGAGAACTAATAGGATTTAGCTGTGAAACTAAAACTAGAGATTGTAACACATTTTTAGACTGTTTAAAATGCTTTGTTTTTGTGTACACCTATTTAACTCCAACTCCCAAGAAGCACTTGGGAGAAAAAGCTCTTTCTGAAGGATTCAACAACTGTATCCTTTTGCATGATGACTCAGAAGTCTTCCCCTGCAGATCTCTGCTTCCCCAAGGAGTCCTGTAATCTCCTTTGCTGTTACTGGACTTGGTATGTCTGATATTTCTAAAGCTCCAAAACACAAACAGAACGAACATTTTTAAGGGGGTATATATGGGAGGGAAGGTCAGGCAGTCAGTATATATTAAAAAAAGGTCATTTCTTTTGCAGGTCACTTTTAAAGTCCATTACACACTTTGTTCAAAGTATAGGGAGGTAATGGTCAAGCTGAAGATACAGACGGTCTGTAGAGCAACATACAAATCTTGGGGAGGAGAGGAGGAAAAAAAAGGCAAAACTTAATTTGCAACAGAGCAACTTTCCCCAGAAGTCTCTTCTTTCTTGCCTGACATAAATTTAACATGGCGGACTTGTCTCTTTCATCACAACAGGAGACATACATTTACTTTTCCCCTTCTTTAAAGAGTGAAGGAATTCAATGCCAGGCACCCACCCCCACTCCTAAGCCTGATTTAGGTCATTCTGCTTCCTCCCACTATTCTGAGTTAAGGAGAAAGTACATTGCTGTCTTTTACTCCCATAAGTTTCATACTCACACACATCTTTAGCACTCCCAGGCTTGCCATTCCTGTTCAACAACGAACTTCAGTCCATACAAAACACTATCCCCCGAATTGTCAGTGATTCTCAGTGCTCAGTCCATGCTATTACCGTGCTTAACTCTTTCCATCAGCATCTGGTTATTTTGACAGCTAAGGCCCTTTCTGTTTGTATAATATTGCTCATTTATATCCCCACATGCACTTCATGCTCCTCGGCTCTGAAGTTCAGGGTGGATTAGAGATCATGGAAAGCTAGGACTGGATGCGGCAGTGTGCTGGGCATGCTGGCCCCCCATCCAACAAAGTACTCAAGCATGTGCTTAATTTTAATGCAAGTCTAGAATTAGCCCCACTCTACTGATGTTCTATGCCTGCCTCATTCTCCAAAGTTAGGCATGTGCTTAAGTGCTTTAGTGACTCAGGGGCGGGCATGCTCAGTGCCTTGCAGGCCCCTGAAGTCTTTTCATATAAGGCTTTGTGGGTCTTCTCTTGCCCGTTTCCATACTGCTGTTTAAAAACAGCTTTTGAAATGTGGCTGATTTCTCTAAAGTGGTTGCAAGCTCTAGATTCAGACTACAGTTTGCTCATGTAAACTGTTGCTTTACAGCACTATACAATGGTACATGGCACTGAATCTTCTCTGGATCCACCCGGACGACCAAGTAGACACTCATGTACAGTGTGTGTCTGTGTAACCTCACTATATTCCCACCCTTGTGTTGTGTCTTCATTCAGATTGTAAACCCTTTGAGGCAAGAGAAAACAGGACAAATGCCAAGTTTTGCCAAAAAAAGTGGTGACATCTGGGACAGAGCTTAAAAAGAGGACTGTCCTGGCCAAAATGAGATGTATGGTCACCCTATCTTTATCTACTGCCCGTGAAGTGGCTTGCATGCTTTGAGCACCATGGCAGACACATTGGCCTAGGCAATGCTCTGGTATTACTGTCCTGGTGCATTGGAGGTCACAATGGTATAAATTCCTAAGTCCTGTCTACACTACTGTATCCATCATTGCTACCATGAGGTTGTGCTGATGGTGATTTATGGGTAATTTTTACTGTTCCTGTTGTGATCTTGACACTTCCTTGTTCAGATCTTCACAGATTAGATATCACCAAGCGATATACCTCATAGACAGTGGGCATCATTAAAAACTAGACCCTTACCACCCAGAAAAAAGAAGAACAGGAGTACTTGTGGCACCTTAGAGACTAACAAATTTATTAGAGCATAAGCTTTCGTGGACTACAGCCCACTTCTGCATCCGAAGAAGTGGGCTGTAGTCCACGAAAGCTTATGCTCTAATAAATTTGTTAGTCTCTAAGGTGCCACAAGTACTCCTGTTCTTTTT
>NC_048299.1:205730878-205762580 GCF_013100865.1 Trachemys scripta elegans
AGAAGTGGGCTGTAGTCCACGAAAGCTTATGCTCTAATAAATTTGTTAGTCTCTAAGGTGCCACAAGTACTCCTGTTCTTCTTTTTGTGGATACACACTAACATGGCTGCTACTCTGAAACTTACCACCCAGAGTCATTTACCACACAATACTTTTCATTTTAAGATTAGGGAATGCCACCTTTTGTCTACAGAGGGCCTAGCACAATTGGGTCTTCTGGGTGCTTCTGTAATACAAATAGAGTAAATCGAGTAAAGCTAAACAGTGAGGTGCGGTAAATATCCAGTTTTTAATGAAACTCACTATAAGAGGCAATGTGTCATTTATTGGAGCTGTTGTCATGCCATTGTAAAGAAAATATTCAGCCGAAGATGTGGCTGACACTGTGTACTAAAGAAGAGAACAACGCGGTCAATTATGTGACCAAAAGGGCAGACAGGTCGGGGGATTCCAGAAAATGGGAAAAGATAAAGTAGTACTCACCTATCTGTAGGTGCAGAAACATCTCACTTCTCACCTCCTGACTACAGCACAGACTCGGTAGGTGTGTAACACTCTCCCCCAAAGGAGATATTAAGAGGCCTATACAACATAGAATGGGGAATGGGAAAGATACATGTCCTAAGCATTTTACTAAAAACACTTATTTTCCATCAAAATCTGACAATATTCCAGCCCCTTTGATATATCATCTTAGCAGCACTCTTATGCTTGATGGACACATTAGCATTAAAAATGTGAGGGCTTAAAATAACTTAATATACAACTTACAGCAAAGTATTAGAACAGATCAATTTATGTTACAGTATCTTGAAAAAGTCAGCAACGTTCTGTTCACTTTATACAAAAAGCCAGGGTGTTTAAATGCATCAGTGATAAAGTGTGAAGAAAACAGAAGTGAGTGGATCTCATTATTTAAACTAGTGCAAGGAACAATTTAACCCAATTAGCTTGTTCAAACAAAGATTGTCAGTGCTCTTGGGTGTGAATACTGATTTGCTCACAGAAAAGAGACATAGGTCTTGTTTTAAATGTTTCTCCAACAAAAGGGAAGATCAGTCAGAAACAAACATGAATGGATCAGACATGTTAAAAACCGAAGTTATATGGAATATACTTGATTTTTCCTAAACATTGTTTCTTTGTGCTTCCCTTCAAAGTACTCAAAGTCCACTGCTCATGCAATATCTGGCAAACAGCATGGCAGTTTGCCTGAGTTGAAGAAACATTGTTGAAGTCTGTATTCACAGGCGACTAACATTCTAGGGAAAGCGCTTGGGTTTTTTTTAGCCTGACAGTATGTCACAAACATGAATAGAATTATATGCTTGCTCTCCCTAGCCCTCTTTACCTTAGGATAAAATTATACACTTCCAATTACTGGGCCAGTTAAAATCAATACAAAGGTAGGAAAAAATAGATCATTTTTCTTATGGAAGTAACTGTTTTCATTAATTTTTCATTAGTCCTGCTTTTGTTTTGCTATCCATCACTGGAGGAGCTGGTAAGAAGTAGATTACATTTAGGTTATCTTACATGCTTCCAGGATTTAGTAGATATTGCCTGATAAAGCTGCAAGTTTTATGGCTTTAACTTATATTTATCAGTAATGCATCAGAAGAGTATTTTTGGCAGTACTGTTATCTCTGAGCCAACCAGTAGAGTATTTGAGAGTTGCATTGGCTCAGGTTGTTAATAGGGTACTCTCTTTAAGCCACACATCCAAACACAGTACTACTGTGAGAAAGATAAGCAGATACTAAAGGACCAAGTTAATGTAGAAGTTTAATCCTCATCTTTTTTATTTCGCAATTTCAATTTTGGATTTTTTTAAAGCTAAAAATCAAGCCATGCCTTGAGCAAACATATCTATTAGCACCCATCGCTTTAAAAGACTCCTGTCATTGACAAAAATCAGAACTGAACTGTAATCCCTTTAAGCAGGTATATTTTCCTGGATTTTTTTTCAGATGGCTAATATGAATTACCAGAACTCTTTCACTTATTATACAGCTTTTTTTTTGCTATGCAATCTTAGTTCTATGGAAGGGAATTGAAATATCATAAATAGAAGATTATAGATACTAATGAAAGAATTGGCCCAGAGGACAAAGATATAGAACCAAATAGAGGTTATTTAAACACTTTGGTTTTTTGTTTTATAACTGGAACAAGAAAAAAATCCAAGTGACTATACAAGATTAACACAGTAATTATTTTAAAAATTGATACCGAAAGGCAGTGGCTATAAAGCATCTATGCCACATTTGAGCAAACCATAAAATAATACATCATAGTATATCAACGTTCCCAAAGTGGTTTTGTATTGCAAATGTAACTGTGAAGGAAAATGAAAGGATAGGGATGGCATGGTGGGTTAGTGCCAGGAACACCTGAGTGTGAATCCTGGCACTGCTACTGCTTTGCTTGCAGCTTTGCACAAATCATTGCGCATTCAGCTTTCCCATCTGCAAGATGAGCATGCTACCACTTACCTCCCTCACAGGCGCTGAGATGTTTAATTAAAGATTTGTATAATCTTCTGAGCAGGCTAAGTATTACTATGGAGCTGCCCAAATACACCCAAGCAGAACAGATACAATATAGAGGAAAAGGCAAATAGATTCACAACCAATTTCACCATTTATCTGGCAATAACTGTGTTCAATGCAAGACACCAAATACAAATCTGAAATATGTTATTTATTAGGAAATTGTAAGGATTAGTGAAACAGCTGCTACAGATCGAACTAGCATCCCATGTGCTGATTTGTAGATCAAGTGTAATTTCTTCTGGATTAATCAATTGAAGCATCAAACATCAATTTATTTGATCCTCACTAATCCATAAATTTGAATGTAATAGAATGGAAAATCAGAACAAATACAACTAACAGTACATTAAGCTAGAGTGTCAATGTAGACTTTATGTATAGATTAAAAAAAAGGTTGACACCCAATTGAGGTGAGTACTTAACACGTTGCATACCTATAAATTACAGGCTGCTTAATAGTGGTGACTAGGCAAGGTCAGGCATCCAATATTACATATTTTCCTCAGAAAAAAAAAATACTGACAAGCTACATAGTAGAACAGAAACAGAAAGACTATTTGGTGTTATAGATGAACTCATTTATCAGTCCTAACTCAGAGTACAGAGACAAATCACATGGATCTCTTTCTTTCCTCCACCATCCATCCAAGAAAGCTAATCAAAGCTGTACTCTTAAATGCAATAGAGCTGACCAGTGTAGCTCAGCAAGCGCTCAGCACGACTTGCACGTACAGACAGAGGAGCTGGTCACTTCAGGGCAAATTTTTCATACCAATGGGAAAATAGGAGGCGTTGTCAGGAATGCAATGTTTAAACTTTGCTGTGAGATGAGGTGTGTTTCTCTCACTCTGATCGGATATAAAAATGTAAACTTTAAAAAATTTTTTTTTTTAAAATACAGGATTGTGGTCAATTGATCGTTTTGGCCCAGATTCTGACCTCCTACCCCCATTACGTAGCCCCTTACTCCATGAAATAGTCTAATCAAATCCAAAAGAGATTAATTAAGGAGTAAACCACTATTCAATGTGCGCAATGGGGAACAGAATCTGGTTCTTAATAGCTAACTTCAGATTTTCTTTTGATAATTTCTCGTTTATTTCATGGACATATGGCACAATAAACAATAACGTATTAAACTGCAGGCCAAGTAAGTTATAAAAATATATATATTTACAGAAAACAAAAGGTATCCAGAATCTCTCACGGGACATTTCTACTTTTGCAAACAAGTGTCTTATCCAAAAGAGTGACAATTTCAAGTGCTAATATTAACATGCCATAAAACACTGAAGTTAGTCATTGGCTAATATGAAAACAATGCTCTAGCTCAAGGTACAGTTATAAAATGTTGGGAGAAAACTTTTGTACTATCAGTTCAACTATATATCTTGCATCTGTGTTGGAAGAAGGGTGGTGATTTGATTTCAACAGTTTCTATCTCAAATACAGAACATCTGATCCAACATACTCAGTTTATTTCTGGGGGCCTGAATAACCAGCTCAGTGAGGTAATAGCCAAAGACAACAGAGACTTAATGCAAAGTATTGATTTTGGTGCTGGTGATCCCTGCAGCCCCTCAAGAAATAATAAACCATTCAAACTGAAGTCTGAGAAAAATCAACTGGTCTAAAGGCCCTGAGGGTTTCTTGGTTTCATTTCCACTGTAAATAAACCGCAGACAACAAGAATGCCTGCATTCAAATATCAGTTGTCCACTAGAAATGATTCATAATATAGAATTCCTCAGTAAAGAAGTGACAGATTCAAGTAAATTGTTTTATTTCTCTAAAAAATAAACATTGGTCAATAGAATTCCAAGTTCTCTTTTAAAAAAATGTGGACTTTAAAGTGATAAGTCGCTCATGGGAATGCAAAATCTTGTAATTAACATATGAATCAATTTGAAAAGGTCTATGGAAAATATTCAGGGTCCACGAACAAGTTATTTCTTTGTAAATTAAAAATTCATCTCATTTAGCAGAATAATGGGAGCAAGAATAATTGAATGGCTTGCTCAACTTCTATACCTTCAGATGGTCCTCTGTAGCCAGTCAGGCTCCACTGACGTCCCTTGGCTTTTGTTACATCTTCAGTCATATGACTTTTCATCCTATGGATTAACTTCACTGTGCAGCATGACCAACTTAGTCAAATGTCAGTGTGATACAGCCTTCCCTTCCTCCCCACCAAATTGCTTCCCAATTACTCATGCCCCTGCTAGCCAACAATTGAAAATACAAGCCTGCTGACTAGTGCAGTTTAAAAGACACAATTCAGCTTTCTCCTAGATTCATGGCAATGAATTGAGAAAAGAAACTGCAGAATGGAACTGGGCAAAGCTCCGGTTATAAGAGGAGTGGGGAACAGAATTACCAAGTACTTTTTGATATGTAGCAATTCTACAAATGTGACTAAAATCGGGACTTAATTTTTTTCCCACCTGACTAAAAGGAGAGAGGATTGATTAGTTCAGTTTAGGGACTCATCAGATCTGGGATTTTCAAGAGTCACTATATATAAAGACTTGCATTACACAGTGTATATTAAGGTTGAATTTGGGAAAGAACTGTACTTGGTTTCAAAAGTGAAACCTTTGAGCGCTACTTGTAAAAATCCAGTGTTAACTTTTCAAAAAGCAACAATGCTGTCATAGTTCTTTGGAAGTCAAAGTTTTTCCTCCCCCTAAGTTTTATTTTAAGGAAGAGTGTGCCACATGGCATTTTCGAGTACATGCACAGCAGTCCCTTTGATAGTTGCTTAATCAACCTGCCAAACATGTAGAGTTGGAAGCTGGCATTCATTGCAATTTTTCCACTCGGTATAGCTAAATAAAACACACACTGATGGCATAAAATAGAGTTATACTAAGAAAATAGATAAATAAAACTATTGTACACGTAAAAATTATTAGCCTCCAGAAATGAGCTGTCCTTATACTCGTCCTTTCTCTTTCTCTTACTGGATATGTTGCTTATGTGTCTACTAATCAGATTTTCTAAGCAACATTTTAAAGACACATTGTTACAAGCGTGACCTTCATGTGCACAAAACTAATCTGTTTCCTCTCTAAAATTTATGTTTTGTTTATTCCTGCATCTCATTACTTTTCATTAGTCATTCCTTTGTCTGTGATCTCTTACTCCATAACTACAACATAATTGCAGTGACATTTACATTCAGGGTCTCAGAATGATTTATGACTCAATTCTTAATGAATGAACATTCAGTCAAAGCATATCTGGCCATTCAGGGATTTGGAAAGAGCAGGAAGTTATCTCTGGCTTCAGGGAGCTGAGCAGGTATGTTATACAAAGAGCCACAAAACTTCCATCTGAACAAAACCCAGAAACTTTAAACAACAGCAACAAAAATGTTTTGTAGTAGAATTTAAGAGGAAAGAGAAAGTGAATTCTTTTGATGCCTGTTTCCCATCCACCCCAATGATCTCTGTGCTTACACAGACCAGAGGACAAACAGGTGCATTGTAATAAGCCAGAGGCCCCAGTAGCAACACTACACTCAAACAGCCTGGCAGAGTTTTCATAACGTATATTCAAGTTTTTCAGATTCAGTCTCAACCATTTCTGACTACTTTGCACTCATACAAATATCAATCCCTGGGATGTTTCCTTTCCCACCTCTGTGCAAACTAACTACTAACTTTTTGGGGAGCGGGAGGGAGAAGTACAAGTATTTATTTATTTTGTAAGAGGAGTACTTACTGTTACTTGAAAACAAGAATTTTAAAATGATGCAGCTATTTCAAGCTTTTCATAAGTGTATACCTACAGATGAGCAGGAAACTAAAAACTGTCTACCCAACTTAGATTTCTGGAGTTCCTCTCCCGCACCTCTCCACCCCTCCGGTTCCATAACCTGCTCATTTCAAATCCCAATGGGATGCACTGCCAAGAAGATATTAAATATCCCTCCCTCTACTAAATGTTAATAAAAAACAGAAAAAATTGTTTACTTTTTTCAGTTATCAGAACTATATTAAAAACCTTGTTACATGGAGTATTTACTTTTCACAATGTTTTTTAAATAAATAGCAAGGTCTCACTGAAATGAATGGAATGCCTGCACCATTGATTCAATAGGATTTTCCATAGTAATATACAGTCATATAGTGTAATATTGCATAAAGAAATACTTTGGATGAAAGATAATGTGGTTGCTGGTGCATCTTATGTGATAAAATCATCAATCCATGAACAGTTTGTGCAGTAGTGTCATTTACGCGTTATGTTTACTTTGCAAAGTCTAATTGACATCAACTGGGCACGTGCACAATTGATTTCAATGAAATGTTGCACAATAAGAATAACTTGCAAGATAACTGGGTACAAAGTTACTGCCTAGTAATAAGAATAATAAGGTCGATGGTGTAGCCAAAGGGTCTCACTTCTAGGCAGAAGCTTATTAGCCCTAAACAAGGGAAATTAACAACATTAAAAACAAACATTCTGACTTACAGTCATCAAGGTAATTCAGAGTTACAGCTGCCAACTCCATGTTTAAAAAGGAATGATGTGACTATTATTAGTTATAGGTTTCAGAACATTTACCTGGCATTATTTTCATGACTGATTTCTCTGGGCCAAACTTTTATTATTATTATTAAGTTTGACCAGTATTGAAAATGGTCCCATCACCACAATAGCCTCTTTTCAAACTCAAAGCTTAAAAAACTAGTGTTGAATGTAAACCAGCAATATAGGGTGCACCAGACAGGTTTTCCAATATAGGCCAATGAGAGCATCTATTTCCTGTAACTCACTCTACCATGCATGGGGATTGCAGCTTGCTTACTGTATGCAAGATAACTTACTATTCTGCAACCATAACAGGACTAGGGGAAGCATAAACAGAGTGAGCTACTGACTGATTATTTTAATTCAATTTCTTTTGCTTTTGTTGGTTTAATCCACACCCTCATTATTTTAAACAGAGTTTATTGTATCCAATACATTATAAAATTTAAAAAATTGTAGGAAAGCAGCAAATTCAAACTAGAGCAACTCTACCAAGTATTAATTCTGGTCCCATTGCAAAAACAAAAAACTGAACTCATTTAAAACCAAAAAAAGGTAACTTTTCACATCTGTGAGGGCAGACAAAAGTGTGTGACGTCTGTACAGACTATGTTTAAAATCTCTGTCAACTAGCTTTCACTGCAATGGATGGATGTTTCCTGAAGTCCTCCTGCCTGGTTACCTCTAAAAAGACACCGACATAAACCTCCAAACGCAAATAAACTTGAATCAAGACGTACACATGGGAAAGAGGATGGATCTCTGGTAATGGAAAATGTATCGGAGTACTTTGTCTCCCCCTGATGGTAATGGCTTGTTTACCGTTAAGTGGGCCTAAAGAAGGCCTAGGACACTTAATGGCTATCACAGCACCAACCCTACCTACCCATTTTTTTTCCTTCCTTTGTTTGCATTTCCTATCTTTTGACATATAATTACACCTTGAGGTTATTATTATTACTATTCCAAATGCTCCCGTATGAATTCAGGTGTGGTCTCTATATTTCATACAAAGGCGTCTTTATTCAATTTTAGTTCCAGGACTTGTTTGGTGTCCAAACTGCACATGTAACGTCCCTTTTTTGCATAAAGAAACATGTCCATTTAGTCCAGAGGCTCTTGCTTTATTCGAATGACGGAGGGTGCACGAGATGTCCTTCTGAGTTCTCGCCTCAGTACGTATTCACTGAATTGGGAAGAGTCCACCCCTCCTCCACATGAGCCAACAATCTCAAATCCTCTTTGCTGCAACCTCTCAAGTACCTGCAAAGAGAGTAAATAAATGTAAAAATAAACAACAAAAAACCAAGACTGCTACTATTGGTGAAGGATGATCAACTTGCAGTAGCCAAACTGTGACCTTCTGTAAACTGTGATCCAGGTGAAGAACAAATAACGCACAGCTCTGCTAACAGACTTTGCTAGAATGTCTTAATTAGTAGATTTCCTTTAGATACCATTGCATTCCCTCCCCCCAACTTTCTAATGCATTAAAAAAAAAAAAAAAAAGAGAGAGAGAGAGAGGTTACTTACCTTCCAGTAACTTGAATTCTTCAATTTGTTTTGTCCCTATGGGTGCTCCACCATAGAATGTGTGTGCGCCCATGCGCTATCAACCAGAGATTTGAATCGACAGTGTCCGCGGGTCTGCACTTGATCACCTATGCGTCCTTGTGCTCCAGAGTGAAGATGTATAGGGAGGAGTGAACCCACTGCTGCTACAGTTCCTTTTCAACTACAGAGTCGGAGACTCTGCAGCTGATGGGAAGGAGGGCGGGAGGTGAAGCACGACCTCCGGAGCTGAACGCCCCTTGGGAAGCCAATAGTATTGAGAGAACCTTCATGAAGACCCGTGGGGCCACGGAGAGTTAGAAGGGAAGGACATGGTATTGATAGTGTTCTGAGCTGAAGATGTAATATAGAAAACGTTTCTGGGAAGGGTGCATAGCAATGTGAAAATACATGTCTTGAATGTCAAGGGTTGTAAACCATCCCCCCAGATTCAAGGATGGGATTATGATAGCCAGAGTCACCATTCTCAAGTGCTGCAAAAGAATGTAGGTGATTAGTGGGCTTTGGAAACGAGGGATTGTTACTGCTCCCTCTTGTCCTGTGGCAAGTGATCAATAAAATGAGTACATTTTGAATAGTTGTTGAAGTCATATTTTGGCATCAGGGCATGACAATTTGTTACTCAAAATTGAAGAGCAGCGGACGAGTGACTCTTCCTGCTGAGGTCTAGACATTGAGCCTCTTTGTCAGAAGGTGTTAATCTTGAGTGAGTTTGGCGGTTTTTCTTGTTGACTGCATCCACCACAAGGGAGCTGGGGGAGGGGGGTTTGAGGGAAGAAATACTCCAGCCCTTTCACTCATACATAATATTTTTGTCTGTCCATTTGAAGGCATGTGCAAGAGTGGCAGGGATCTGCCATAATTTACAGGCTAGAAACAAGAGCGCCTCATTAATAGGCAGAACTATCTTACTTGGGGGTTGGGGAGGGGAACGCATGGAATGTCCAGAGAGGGCTGAGATACTTGTACCTCCTCTGAGGAGATTTGAAGAGATTCTGCAGGTGGCTTCATTAGGTCCCGGAATACCGTAAAATTGACGGCATAGGAGGGCGTTGGTGGTGGGAGCATCACCGCACCATCAGGGAGGAGGACTTGTGTGAGGAAGTGTCTCCTCTTCTGCAGGTAGCTCCTGAATGTCCTCTAATATTGAGGAGAAATGTGGTACTAGGGACTATTGCTGCCATGCCAATGGTTGTTGCAGCACCTGTGGGAAGCCCAAACAGGGCTTTTTCCAGGCAGGAACCCTACAGAATTGGTGCCCTTAAGAGGTCCAGGGATTCCAATAAGGTGGGAAAGGGGAGAGTCCCCAGGGATATTCGTGTTCTAAAAGCCCAAAGTGCCTTCTGGGCTCTGGTGATTTCTTGCTGGGGTACACTTCAAGCAGCGTAGGATGGTAAGTTAAGGAAGAGTCCTGCCCAGACACTTCAGAGTCTGAGACAGCATCCCATGTCCAGAACTGGAGCTCTTGGTGTTGTTGCCAGAGACAGTGCTGGGGGCTATGAAGGCACTGGAAGATGGGTGAGTACTGGGAGCCCGACTCCTAGCGCGAGATGAAAGGAGGAGATAACCGGTGGACATATCGATATCAGCAGGTAACTTCTCTCAGTGCCCCTTAAGAGGTAGGGACTCCAGTTCCTCTCAGATAAGCAGACCCTCCTGCAAGAAGAACCGCTAGGGTGCCAGACGCCTCTGGCAATGGGCAGTCAGAACTGGGAGCGGCACCGAAGCTCTAGCTGAGGACGAGAAGTGGGGGCTGTTGACGTCGGTGATGAAGTGGCCACCGAAATGTTATTTCTATGCTCCAAGTGCATGCCACCCAAAGTTAATGGTACTGGAGAGGGAGCAGAGGCTTGAAAGGGCGCTATATGACTTCTTGGAGGGCTTTTGTACCAGTGCCTCAGATTATCCTGGGTCTTTGGATTTAGATGAGTCGCGATGTCAAGACAGTGCTGGGGAAGGTGCTTATCAGAACGGTTTGCTGGCAGGCTAATCTGAACAGGACCTCTGCTTAGGTGGTACCGAGGCCTCGGTGCCAATGTCTGTTCAAGCCTTGGAGGTACTCAATATGGGACATGAGGTCTCCCTGGGATCCATTCTGAGGAGGTGAACTACCCTTTTTTCTGGAGGTTCTCTCAGAAGAAAGGCTCTCTTTTCTTAGAGTGCTTCATTTCTGAAACAATCTCAGTCACTTCCGAAGTATTGGGGGGAGGGGAGGAAGGAATCTGACCCCACAGACCTTAAGGAGTGTGCCATGAGGAGAAGCTTCAATCTTGCCTCCCTTTCTTTGTGAAACATGCTTTTAATCCCCGTGCATCTTTGCACTTGGATGGGATGTGAGAGTCTTTGAGATACCAAAGACAGCTAGAATGCTTGTCAGTCTAATGAAAATTCTATTATAGGTCTGGCAGGATTTGAATCCTGGAGGCACTGACATACCCCAGAAGTTAAGCCAATGAGGAAGGCCAAGGAATCAATGCTAAGGAACCCGGGGTGGAGGCAGTCACAAACACACACAAATTTGTGCAAAATTAAAAAAGGAAAGCAAATATTGAAACAAAACCAAAACAAATACTGAGTAAATAAAACAACAGAAATAGCTTCCAGGAAGCAGTGGACACCTCAGTTGTTCCGTCTCAAGTGGACGGCATTTGGGAAGGAACTGGAGTGGTGGTGGGTCTGCTCCTCCCTACATACCATTGTTCTGAAGCACAAGATTGTGTAGTGTGCAGGCGCGGACCCATAGAACATTGCGAATTCAAATCTCTGGTTGAGAGTGCAGGGGTGTGCACACATCTCACAGTGGAGCATCCATAGGGACATATACTTGAAGAAGAAGAAGAAGAATTACTTCAGAAAAATTATTCCTAATCTATCTTTAACTGAACTGATCTCATCTGACCTGGTCACTGAGTGTTACATAGGTAGCATGGTGATGGGTGAGTGGGAGAGGAAAATTTGTAGGCTTAATTTAGAATTTTTTGCAGATACAAGTATCTGTGTCTAAAGCATTGCACGGGTGCATCTAAATAAAATAACACCAAAGGTATTGATGAAAATTCCAGAACTGAAAGGTACTTTACCTCCAAAACACTTGTTGAATATGGTGCAGTTGCTAAAAGAAGAAAATTCCTTACTGTCACCAATCCAGGGGATGAGGGAGATAACACTGCAACTGACTAGTTTATTACAAACTTCCTCTAGATCTGCTAAAATTTATCTCCCAGGGTTCCTCAGCCATTTCATGACAGATTTATTTTACACCAAGGCTACTCACTTTATGTACTATTGCTTCTCATTATTTCAGAATAAAATGGAAGAAATATCCAAAGAAGAACAGGAAGAAATCAGCACGTTTCCATGGACCCTGAAATACATATGCCCATTTTCTCAGAAGCAGACACATGTCCTCACTGATGTTTCTTCATAGAGCAGGAAGAAAGAATAGATCTCACATCCAACACAAAGCATGTATGGCAACACAACACATGCCCGAGGGTGTTCCTGATCAAACACAAAAGACTTAACTAACACTGGAGAAGCTGCATAGTTTTCAGAGTAATTTGTTTCAGCAATGTTTGTTCTTTTGCAAGGATATTTGGAAAAGATACATGTGAAATAATTTGAGGAAGTCAGCCCTAAACTGTGGAACTAAATTTATTCTTACTAGCCACCTCAAAGTCTCCAATTGCTTTTGCCCACTGAAACCTTCTGGAGTTAAAGTAAAGAGAGTCAGTCCATTGGCACAAAATCAATCATTGGTCTACTTTTAAAATGATGCACTCATGACTTCGTACCTGAACTGAGTTGAGGTGACAGTATCCATTCAATGGAAACCTGATGACATGGGTGGAGTCGTGATTCCAGCCAGCATTGACGGAATTACACATCACGTCGCCAATTTCTGGAAAAACTTCTTCTATCAAAGATTTATCGCCACTCAGTGTAATCCTCTCTCCAAGATCTGGGGCAACACGCACCACCAAGCACTCGCAGGACCTTGAAAAACGGCTAGTCTCCCGATCCTGTTTCCACCTTTCCATTTCACCTAGCATGGGCTGAAGCTGAAAATACTTTGCCTCTTCATATAGCAAACTGTAGTCCTGAAAGATATATATTTTACTGTGCACAACTAAATAAGATGCATTGTGAATATACAGTAACTGCTTATGTGTATGGTTATTCTGGCAAAGAGGCTAGGATAGCTCGAGAGTTGAAACCCCTTCTACGCGTTTCATAATTACTACATACACAGTTAAGGAACAAGCAAAAACGGTCTCTTAAAATCTACTGCCTGAAATAATATCTAGAAAAAAGCTTTTTACCTCCATTTTTTTTGACGTGTGTATTATGGACCACATCAGATTGTCCCAGTCCACCTTTCTCTAAATGTTTATCCCCATAGTGATGTCATAAAATGACGCCCTCACTGAACAGATGGAACAGAACTAAATCAGGATTCAGAAAATCCATCATTAGGATCCATCATGTCTTACAGCAATACTAGCAGGCACAGTAACAGGTATAAGCATGTAAATGAGGAAGACGGCAATGTTTTTAAAAGTAAAATGATTCAGATATTTGCATAATGATTTGCATATATTACTCCATTTTAAAAATTAAGTATTTTGAATATATCCCTATTTGTCTACAGTATTGTTTCTGCTATGTTGCCTCAAACACAATAGAAAATGCATTCTGAAGCATAGCAAGTATAGAAATTATTTAGAACTGATGCTCTTAAGTTTGCTTGCTTCCAAATTTTACATTTCTGTTTTGCTGTTGCTGGATTTTTTTTTTTTTTTTAGTTTAACGCATGAATGTGGGAAAAAAAGTGTCTGTATGAAGAAAACCAATGTGAGAATCAGGGAAGATAGAGGAATGTAATGACAACAAAGGAGCAGTAGTAACAAGGTCTATATTGCACTGAAATTGAGCAATAGACTTAATGCTTAATAGGCACATGATAAATGGATAATTGTCCAGCTGCGTTTATAATTAAATGAGAGTCATCAACTAACCCGAGCATCTGTCCTGAAGAGGGAGAGCTATTTGTTTTAAACATGTGTCTTTGTAGAAGACTCAAAATGTGACTGGAAGGGACCTTCTGAACACCACAGTGAATGTGCTGTTAAGAGCTGTTTTTTAAAAATTTTCAGCAGAATTATAATATAATTATATATTAAACTACTTTGCAAGAGTGAACTATTAATGTTATGAAGAAGGCAGTCTTTAGACATCTATGTTACTTAGCTGGGTCTATACTAGTCATGAATAAAAAAGGATACATGTGTTGATACCAGAGATTATTCAAAAGGTTGCTGCAATACAGCTCTTAAACTGAAACTAATGTTCATTTCGCCAGTCAGGCAAATTAATTTTCTTACTACATAGACAATTACGGCCAGATTTTCGAAAGAACTCAACATGTTACATGCTTTTAAAGATGAACAAAAGGTTATAGAACATTCTAAACTGCCTTCCATGTTACCTTTCCTATCCCATCCTAATGTCATGCCTCCTTATGTAAACTAATGGCGGGACACACTGCATACTCAGATGTACATTCACAGGGAGAAAGGATGATAAAGATTCCTTCTGAGCTGATCTGTGGCCTCCAGCTTGCATTTCACTGACAACCCTTCTCTTCCCTCCCTTCCCCCCACAGGAAGTTCTAAGATTTTCACAGTTTTCATTAAAAGATCTTTCTCTCTCTCTCTCTCTCTCTCAAAAAGAGCTTAGTCCAGACTGATAAATATCTGGCTTAGATAACGAAGTTGCAAGAATTCACCCTTGATTTCTCAGCTAAGACACTAAGAACGAGTCACATGTGTCTCTCTCAGGGGTTAAGGGAAAATGAAACTCTGCAGTTCATCCATGATACACATTTTAACGTTATTTACTTTTGGCTGTCAGGACTCGCATCACTCTTCCAGTGTCAGCCTGTGATCACAGGACAGAGTCCTTTTAATTGAAGGAGAAGAAGGAGAATTGATGGGGAACCCTCTGCAGAGGTCATATAGTTTAATGCATAAGCATGCATACTATGCTACGGTCAGGAAGGCAACATTTAGCATTAATACCGTTCAAGAAAAGGCCAACAGATGTCACTTTAGTGAGACAAAGCTTACTTCTGCCAAGTGACTAAAAGCATTGTCAAATGCTCCAAAACCCACTCCTGCCTCATAGACTATTTTAATTACACTCCCAAATTATCTCCTCTGAGGAGGCGAGACATTTGCAGAATAATTTCAAACACACTTAAGTCACTTAAAATCTCACCTTGAAATCATCAGGAATTAGGAGTTTTGATGTTCGTAGAAAATTCAAGATATATCTGAACATTTGCCCATCTCTGTCAATGAAATAGTGCTGCTTGAGACTGTCCAAAACAATGGGCTCCGTGCCATCAAAAAGCCTTCCAATTCTGGAGAGAAAAAGAGGCGAACACCAAGCTCAAATTACAAACCACATTTTAGCCATTAACCACCAACAGCTACTCACCTTGTTACCGAATAGTAGCACTGCTACAGAAGAGAAGGGCACCCAACAGCCTGATTTAGCACCCCCTCACACTGCAGAAAACTCATTCACATGAACAGTTCAATGGCTTCAATGTAGTAAGCTCTTTGACTCCAGTAGGACTATTTTTGCATGTAACTACTACTCAATGTAAAGGCTGCAGATTCTGGCCTTTAAGGAATGCTACTGCTTACTAGGGAGAGCTACATAACAGAAACGGAAACTTCAAGACACGTCTGTTAAACCATATACAATTAAATAAATTATAAAAATAGTAGGTGAGGAGATTTCATAGTAGAAATTTAATGTGATTGTAGCAGGTGTCTATTAGCTTGTTCTAAAGTTATGGGCACTTTTGTTCACCTTTATAACACCCCCCTCTCCCAAATCTCAGGTGCTTAATCTTCCTGCAACATTAACCTTTAGGTCTGAAATTTTCTAGGGTGACCAGACAGTGAATGTGAAAAATTGGGATTGGGTGGGAGGTAATAGGAGCCTACATAAAAAAAAAAAAAAAAAGACCCCAAAATCAGGACTGTCCCTATACAATTTGGACATCTAGCCACCCTATCTAGGTTTGGTGTCTAAGGAAAAGATTTGGAGGGGCGGGGGGAAGAGGGGTGTAAAGTTTGAACTAAATCCCTCATGCTGTTTTTGATTTTTTTTCAAAGAGAAAGAGAGTGAGTGCACATGTCCATACATTTAATCACTAAAACTCACCTAAGTGCACTTTTGTGAACAGGGCTGCATCAAATATTACATAAGTCTGAAATGTCACATTGACAGTTTTCAGGGAGGAGGTCGGGGCTTTGCTTGATTTGGGATCCCACAATTTTAGAGCCTTGTTGCAATTTGCTATACTGTATTCTGCAAATTCTACCTTTTCATTTTCTTAACTGTCATACAGGGGGTGACACCAATTGAAACAAAATTAGTTTCTAAATCAATATAGTTAAATTGGAACAAAAACTCTGTATATCTGGTCAAAGTCTCTTTTTCCAGTTGGAACATACAGTCACCACAATGTAAACTACAGAGACTGTTTTCATACTAAAATAGTAATAGAGGGAACAAACCCCCTCCCCCAAACTATTAGATCTCAAATAACTTCCATTGTTGCATGTAATGTTGTTTTAGATGTGTTCGTTCCTGGATATTAGAGAGACAAGGTGGGTGAGGTAGTATCTTTAATTGGACTAACGTCTGCTGGTCCAATAAAGAAAAGGTCTGCATAAGCTCAAAAGTGCATGTCTTCCCCAACAGAAGTTGGTCCAATAAAAGATATTTCCTCATTCACCTTGTTTCTCTAGATCATGGGCGGACAAACTTTTTGGCCTGAGGGCCACATCGGGTTTTGTAAATTGTATGGAGGGCTGATTAGGGGAGAGGGTCGTGGCTCGGCCCCCACCTCCTATCTGCCTCCCCCCCCGAGACTCCTGCCCCCCTGTTCCCTGCCCCATCCAACACCCCCTCCTTCCTGACTGCCCCCCCCGGGACTCCTGCCCCCATTCAACCCCCTGTTCCTCCCCCGACCCCTATCCACACCCTAGCCCCCTGAGCACCACCCCGAACTCCCCTGCCCTCTATCCAAGCTCCCATGCTCCCTGCCCCCTTACCGGGCTGCCTGGAGCACCGGTGGCTGGCAGTGCTACAGCCACGCCGCCTGGCTGGAGCTGGGCCACGCCGCCGCCGCCACCACGCAGCTCAGAGCACCGGGTCAGGCCTGGATCTGCAGCTGTGCTGCTCCAGGAACTCACAGCCCCACCACCCAGAGCATTGTGCCGGAGCCAGCAAGCTGAGGCTGCGGGGGAGGGAGGATAGTGGGGGAGGGGCCAGTGGCTAGCCTCCCGGGCCAGGAGCTCGGGGGCCGGTCAGGACGGTTCCACGGGCCAGATGTGGCCCACGGGCCGTAGTTTGCCCACCTCTGCTCTAGATAACAAATAAGACAGAAACAGTGTAAGCATTTCATGATCATAACCCACATTTAAAATCTGCATCTATTCCATTTCAAAATTATGAAAAGAGCAATAAACTGACTTTAAAA
This sequence comes from Trachemys scripta elegans, assembly GCF_013100865.1. Classification (NCBI taxonomy): domain Eukaryota; kingdom Metazoa; phylum Chordata; order Testudines; family Emydidae; genus Trachemys; species Trachemys scripta. Next base: position 205,748,108 of record NC_048299.1, read on the forward strand.
TGAATCACATACCAGTATAGAATAAGTAGCAAATATCTCAGTGACATGCACTATATTAAGGTTAGGATTCAAACTTAACCTACTCTTTTGGAGATGACAACTTGAAGAAAAACAGAGGACCATTAACCTCAGATGGTCATTTAAAATTTTGCAGGAAATGCCCTAGGCTGAGGTAATCATTGTTATTACAGTTGGGTGAATAATTTGTAACAGATAACTTACTGAATGCATTTCGCTTCTTTCTCTTTGAAGAAAGATTGCACGATGGGAATAAAATTAAATTATTTTTTAAAAATTATATTTTTAATTTAAAATCAGTTTTTTATTTTAAATTGGATTTCTTAATTTAAAGAAAATACATTTTTCTTTTTAAAATTAACTATTTTAAAATTACATCTATATTAATACCTAAATTTACTATAATCTATTAAAATCTCAAATTAAATAAAAAAAATATTCAACAGAACACGTTTGCTGGCAAAATTTTAAAGAAAGTCAAACCACTGACCTACTAGAAGCTACGCACCAGAAACCAGAATTTACCTAAATGCTCAACAAGCTTGTGGCAGCAGTAGCCTCTTCTGCAGGCACAGAGAGAATATTTTCTTCATTTCAGTTTATTCAACTATTTCAGTTTAATATTTAATTCATTTAAAGTTGAGAAAGCAATTTGGAGCTGAGAAAGCAGGAAAGTTTGTTTTCCTTTTCTAATCTATGAATAAAAACTAGATATGAGAGGATTAGATCTACTAGTTCTAAAATCTTGAAGGACATGGCAACCAGAAACAAATCAGTTCAGTTTACTAACAAATACTTCCTTTATTTAATAAATCAGTTTTAAACACAAAATATGCTTTGATAAACACTTTTCCCCTTCTGTATCCAGCAGATTTAAGGTAGTTTTACTTAATAAAAAAATCAAAATGCTGTTTTGCATTTTGATTGAATTTCAGTTTCTATCAAATACAGCTTAGCATAAATCATGAGTAAAAAATTTAGTCATTATCTAGTAAATAATGAATGTGTCATTCACCATCTTTTAACACAATAAAATTGTGAAAGTTAAGCATCTGAATAAAATATTAAGCTATATAATTGCTTGATATAGTGTGCATCCTCCTGGTTAGCAAAAAGAAGTACCAATTTAGTGTAAGATCTATATTTAGTTGCAAATCTATATGTCTGAATAATTATAAACCAAATGAGAATCAACCTTTGTTTCTGAAAATAGCTATGAAGTACAAATGTAAAGCAAGATTTGATTTAAATCAATCCACCCTGGGCTGCACACAGCAATTTTCTAGTCACAATTATTCAACAAACTTTTTCATGCATTTTATTTACTAAATGGCTCACTATTCAAAAATTCAAGTTACGACTGGTCACACAATATAGATTCTGTTCATTGATTTGATGAGCATAATTTACAACCAGGTTTGTGACTCTTGGCATGAAAGTATGCTGGTGAAAATATGCCTTTAAAACTCACTTTCATCAACATTTTGAGCCTGTGACCTTAGTATTCACACTGGAATGCAGAGTGTGTGTAAACATGGCTAAGTATAACTTGTTTTTATCAGTCAATCAAACTGATATTCACAAACAGCTTTTTGCAGAATTGTTATTTTAATTAAATATTTTCAACTGTATGGTTTTATTTCATTCTTAATTGATTAGGAAATTACACCTGGTAGCAGAGGACAGAATCTAGCCTGCAAAAATGTTAAATACTGACAATGATGACCAAAGATTAGAAACAGAGAACCCAGCTTGATTTTCAGTTCCTAGGTTGAATCTGACAGGTTAGAAAGGGTATATTATTTACTTAGCATGTTTGATCTACAAGTCTCATAGAAACATTAAGCATGAAATCCCAAAGTGCCATTTTTATAATTACTTTCCAGAACAGAATCAGACTTTAATATTAATAGCATAGGACTGCAAACTCCAGTCAGATATATTTCTGTAAGCATTAACAGCGACTTCATTTTTAGATAAAAGTTGCAGTTTTTCAACTCCCCTCCCTCAAAAATCAAATCAAGGGAGGGGCTTGTGAGCATGTATCTGACAATGTGTGGTGGAACAGGTGCCTGAACGCAATGCTCCTAAGCAGCAACTGCAGCAGTTGTGACTAGGAAGAATGCGCTGGGCTTGAGATCAAGGAAAACTCTCTGTCCCCTTCCTCCTCCCTCTGCATTCTAGCTTCCTTGGAAACTGAGCACTAAAAATCTTTGCTGTGTCTTGCTTTGCAGACACTGCCACCTCCCAGATACCTAGTAGGTTCAAGCAATGCTTGCTCTCCCCCACCTGTGATAGGGCTTAGATCAATGGTTCTCAAAGCCGGTCCACTGCTTGTTCAGGAAAAGCCCCTGGTGGGCCGGGCCGGTTTGTTTACCTGCCGTGTCCACAGGTTTGGCCGATCGCGGCTCCCACTGGCCACGGTTCGCCGCTCCAGGCCAATGGGGGCTGCGGGAAGGGCGGCCAGCACATCCCTCGGCCCGTGCTGCTGAGGAGGTTGTGAAGGCTAGGACTATAACAGCGTTTAAAAGAGAACTGGATAAACTCATGGTGGTTAAGTCCATTAATGGCTATTAGCCAGGATGGGTAAGGAATGGTGTCCCTAGCCTCTGTTTGTCAGAGGGTGGAGATGGATGGCAGGAGAGAGAGATCACTTGATCATTGCCTGTTAGGTTCACTCCCTCTGGGGCACCTGGCATTGGCCACTGTCGGTAGACAGGATACTGGGCTAGATGGACCTTGGGTCTGACCTGGTACGGCCGTTCTTATGTTCTTATGGAGCGGCGAACTGCGGCCACTGGGAGCCACAACTGGCCAAACTTGCGGACGGGGCAGGTAAACAAACTGGCCCAGCCCTCCAGGGGCTTTCCCTGAACAAGCAGCGGACCAGCTTTGAGAACCACTGGCTTAGAGCGCCCCTTCTAATAAGCTGGCTTACTGGGGAAGGGGGCAAAGAAGGAACATTTATTTTACAGTCTTGTCAGCCAGGCCTCCTCTGTTAGTGAATGGTAATGGACAGCTCTTCATCCTACACACACATTAAATATTAGAAGTTATTTGCATTCTCATTGGGAGCTGCTCTGACAACTTCTGCCCGAAGTTATTTGTAATGCAGTAGCATCTAGGCTCCAAAGTAGGATGAAACACCCATTGTCTAGGCCAGTGGTTCGCAACCAGGAGTCCGGGGTCCCCTGGGGGGCTGCAAACAGATTTCAGGGGATCCACCAAGCAGGGTTGGTATTAGACTTGTTGGGGCCAAAGGCAGAAAACCAAAGCCCCACCACATGGCCCACCACCAAGGCCCACCAAGGCCCACCACCCGAAGCCTTAGCAACTTAGCTTTGCAGGGTCCCATGTGGCATGGTGACTTAGCTTTGCAGGGTCCCCTCTGGCTCTTATATGCAGAAAAACATTAGTTATGAGCTGTGGAGTTTTTATAGCATGTTTGGGGGTGAAGGGGGGGGCGGCTCAGAAGGAAAAAGGTTGAGAACCCCTGATCTAGGCCTGCTACAAAACACACAACACATGGTCCCTGCTCCAAAAAGCTTACAATTTGTCCCCCAGCCACCCTAAGTCCCATAACAGAAATTGCAAATTTTACTGTAAAGTAGTAATTAAAAAGTTATTTACATGAAATTACACACACACACTCACACACAAAATACCTAAACATTAAATATTGAAAGAGTGTAGGTAAGCCAAGAGCCATCCTTGAACAATGCTGTGAAGTTTTTGCACCTAAGGTTTGAATATATTAGAGTTTGAATAAACTAACTTTCCTTCACCCATAATGCAGCTTCTCCTTTGGCTTGGTCTGACATTGAAATTATAATGCTTAAATGACATCAGTCTGCTGGCATGAAACAGGATTGTGAAGTCATGTTTATTATAATTTCACTTCCAAAGAAAGATTGGAAGATATGGTTTCCTCCCCACGCTCCCTGACAACCTTGGTTTAAAACACACAGCTGATGACCAGCAAAGATAGCAAAAAAATTATGACAAATTTATAACAGATGAATGGATTTCAAAATATGGAAGTGGTCTGAAGGTAGCTTGCAAAGCAAGTTGATAATAATATACAGATTTAGCTAAATAGCAAGGATAAAGGGTAAAAAGCTGTAGTACATTTAGAGGAAAATGTGCTTAAAACATATTTAATTAAAAGTTAGCCTGGAATTTTCTGTATATAAGGAAAATTAACGTCCCATGGGTTGAAAAGGTGACCTCCAAAGAGCAATAGTTAATGTCTCTGGCTTTAAGTATCATATTCCACAGTCAGCAAACTACTGCTTCTAAGGTTGAAAAAAAAAAAAAAAAACTACTCTAAAACTCAACTTCAATCAGAGAATGTTATTTTAAGAGCCTAAAACAGGCACTATTATATTTGGAAAGGAAGGATGGGACACAGAAGAGACCAATCTTTTACTCTAGTACGTACTTTAGAGGACATTTCCCCCATAAACAAGCACACAACAGAATTTTCAGTCTGATTCTCGAAAGAAAATCCAGACATTTGAGCAATGGAAGGTGACATTACTAAAAGGAACACCTGTCTTCTTCAAAAAACAACCCCCAGTTTGGCTGTCAAATGAAAAGCCTCGCTGATACCCTGCCTGCAGGAAAATTATAAAAAAATTGATTTTCTGCTAGTGTCTTGTGCCTCAGCAGAGAATTCAAGGAAGAAGGGAAAACGGCCAGTGCTAACGAAAAACAGAGTATTCCACAGATTTCATAATATGTATAGATAACAGAATACAATCCTGCTGATTGATGATTAGAGACTTCACTGAATTACAGGTGGCAAAAATTCCTCTATACTAGAAAGAAACATAGGAGGCTGAAATAGGAGCAAACACTGATTGTCTACAAGTATTTGGATCATTACATTACTTTTGCTCTAAAGTAGAATGAACACAAAACAAGGACAGCAGAAAAAGTATGAAATGCAAGTTTATTACTGAATATATTTGTTTCCACTGACACTACTAACTAAAAAACAAATAAATCAATCTGACTGAAAATTTTATATGTACTATTTTATAGGTAGCCGCGAAGATTATTATGACAAAACAATAAGGGAAAAAGTTATTTCCTTTGTGTATTTCACAAGATTTTTTATATAGTCATCATCACGGTTTCCCCTTTCCTTTGCATCTTGCACAGAGAATGGGGAAGAAGGAAAACTGCAAGTTAGGAATGCGACTGTTTAAGCCACAAAACTGGCAGGCAGAATCCACAGGCAGGTGACTACAATGAACTACTTGCAACTCTTTTACAAACTGACTAGATCTCAAGCTGACTGTGTCCCTTTACCAAAGGTTTTCCCTTCAGAGCCTATTTTCTCCTTTTGCTTGCTCCAGCAATGAAGTAATAGTCCTGTGTTTATGACACCACAGCATGCTGATGGTACTGACTGAGAGAGAAATGTGCAGCTAGACTATTTAAGCTTGGTACAACCATATGATCCTGAGCTTTTAGTTATTTTACAGTGGACTGCTTTCAGATTAACAATTTGCTTTTCATCTCACAGACCTTGTGTCAGACATTTCCAGAATGACTGAATGCAAAGGGAGATTTGTCTCAATCTGCATGACAAAGTTGCCATGTAAACATGATACAACCACAGAAATGTGCATTTTTCAGTGACAAAATATACAACATAACTTTAACCAACCAGATAGTCAGTTGTAACCGTCACTGTGAATACTACGCTAACCCTATTTTAATCATCTCTGCTTCTCTATGTATAACAGAAGGTTTTAAGTTTGAGAGTCCTGGAGATCTCCTTGGAATAGATAGGCCTTACATTATTAGATCGACTAAATCTTAATAGAAGAGTCATGAATGCAATAAGTATAAAGAGACAGAGCAGTGAGGGAACAGTGTATTAAAACTAGCTATCCTATAGAGGAAGTTTTTATAAAGAAGCTAGCAGAGAGCAAGCAAGCATCAGGTACAGCAAGTCAATTATGGACAGGAAAGGAGTATTAAACACTGAGATACATAGGTGCTGCTGCACCCCCCTGGCTTGAAGTGGTTTCCGTTATATACAGGGCTTGCAGTTTGTTCAGTGGCTCTCAGCACCCCCACTATACAAATTGTTCCAGCACCCCTGCTGAGATATACAAGAAAATGTTATAGGGAAAACTCAGGGGGAGTTTTTAAAGAATTCTCTACAGAGACATCTTGCTAAAGAATATAAGGGAATAGAATACTTTACACAAAGGCCATTTCAAACATTTTAGGATTGGTATACAAATGTGGGAGCAAAAGAAGTATGAAAATCAAAGGTCAACTCAGGGGGCTATACAATTCTCATTAAAAACGGAGATAGATGAAAGGGGCAAGTAGTTTTAGATGCAGAGTATAGTTTGTAAGCACCAGATTGGGAGATTTGAATGATGAGCAGGGTGGAATCATTGGGGATACATTAGAGACAATAAAATGAAACAAGGCATTTGCTATAAGCTGCCTTATCACAAGCAGCACCTACAGGAGACAAACGCAAACAAAATGTGTTATAAAATGAACTAGCAGAACTCAACCACATGGACAAACTGTCACATTAACTGGAAAAGAATAAATTGAGCAACACATTTGTAATTACAACAGAAGAATGCTCCGTATCCTAGAGAGAGAACAGAAAAGAAGTAATTTTTCATTAGTTGTGGGTAATAAAGACAAGACTGAAGATGTAGAGGTGAGCAAGTAACTAAGTTATACAAAATAGAGAAGGAAAGTTGGGACTCATGACTGGAGCAAATTATTGCTTGTTCCACTTCAATAATGGAAGAGGAAGTGGAACAAGCAATAATGGGAAGAGGCCCCCAAAAAGAAAACTGAAGCACCCTAGTTTCTAGCTGCTTGATAAATAGCTTGTTTTCCTTGATAGGTCAAATTCTTAGTGTCACCGTTTAACATGTCATCTACCAACCTAGGACACTGACATCACACTGGCAATAACCACCTAGGTATGCCTTTATTAAGAGTTGAGGCTCTTGATTCAGAAATGTAGATCCAAGCATCGGTGTTGAATGGGAGGGAAGCCCTGCTATGTCAGAGTCACCAGTATGCTGACAGCTGCTAAGATCCTGGCCAAACTAAAAGGGTGTTTCACTCCAGATGGTGAATTTACTTACCTTTAGTTACCTGAAGTACAGCAAGTACAGCAATTCTCTTTGGCTTGTGTGACATATTAGCGCATAGCTCACAGGTGGGGGTGTAGTAACCAAGATGGAAGAATTTCTAGTAGAGGTAGGTTGCAAAAAGTAGGCTCTGTACAATCACTACAGGGATATTTCAAATGCCTGTGGCCAAGTAAGAGAATATCATTTACCAGCTCTGATGCCCATTTGTAGAAGTGAAACGAGTAGTTGGGAACGGATGCTAAGAACCAGTGACTCATGGCTGGAATACTACATATGTGGGCAGAAGGAAGCCATCTCCCACAGGCAAGCCATTACATTCAGGGCAAGGCTGTAGAGCAGTATTCCAAAACTTTAGGTGATGAAAAAAGTTTTGCTGAGTTTCTTTTGGTTCCCATTTGAGTTTCCTCTCTTGTCTCTGTACATTTCAGTCAGTTTCCATGTGTGCCGTAGAGATACAGAAATGTAATATAGGAACAAAAGCAAAAGGATGCAACCTGAACATATACAATTACTATATAAACCAGGCAAGTAAGTAATCTAGAGGCACATTCTATACTCTGCTATCTATGATCAGCTCTCATGCTCTGCCCTTGGCCCCACTAATTTTTCAGGTTTCCTGCACACTGGATCCAATGAAGAGAAGAACAGAACCAAAACCATAAAGGTCCACATCTCCTATAACATCTGTTATCTTGCAAATATGCCTCATAAGTTCTTCAGGTTTTAAAACACATCAAAACATTTTTTTCATAAAATTGCTTAAACTGATCAATCATGCAAATACTTTCTCCAGCCACATTTTTGTAATCAAGTTCTCTTGGCTATAACAACATTTCACAGAAATTTTAACAAATACTCTGCTTGCCAAGAGAATTTTACTAAACTCAAATCCAATTCCATTGAAGTGTGTTATTTAGAATATAACTTGAGGGAGGCATCTTATTAACTTAGTAACAACCACCATGTCCTTTTGCCCAGGATTTTACCAAGTTATCAGGAAGTACCCTCCAATTATTCAAGTGGAATGGCAAATTAGCTACTTTGAGGCTAATAATTTGTGAAGTGTTTCTTTTATCAGGTTTATGAAATAGAAATTCAAATGGTCAAGTTCATTGTGAGTACACAGTACAGAGGATGGTAGGGAAATACGAGTGTATATTGTACAATTACTGAAAATCACCAAGCAATTGAGTCACTAACAAATAGCATCCGTGTGCTCTGGCTAGCTGAGACTATTCTAGCCTGTGTATTTTAGTATATTGTGCCGCTTTTGCGATCATTGATATTATATTATAACACTGAACTGTGTTTCAGAAATCATATTTAAAAAAAAAAAATCTTGGTCCAGTCCCTCTCTCATTTTAGTTTACAAAACTTTCCTTTAAAAAATATACATATGACTAATGTCTATCTTTAACTAGTTTCAGTTCTTGCACACTTAACTTCTACATTGACACTGGGGAGTTAAAGTTAAAAGAGTAACAATTATCTCTGAATCAGCAAAACCACAAAAAAGTCTAAAATTTAAGAACAGTAGATAATGCAGAGTTAAAATAATGCTTCTCACACAACATACACAGACAACCCTGACTTCTGCCCCTTTCGAGGAGGATATTAAAAAACTGGGTGTCACATTGCCTTAGGCAGGAGTTGTGCTGGACACATAAAATGACAACATTGGTAAGGGAGGCTTAAAGAACTTGACTTTCCTTGTTCCTAGTGCCATGCTTCTGTTAACTGGGGCTGCCTAGCCACTCAGCTAGAAATTCCATCTATTACTATTTAAGTAGCAGTTTCCTCTCACTAATCATTGCTTCCTCCTTTCCCCTTCTCTAAAGAAGAGCTTCTACAGATACGGCAAAAATGCACATTCCTTTCCTGTTATAAGAGTTACACAAACTGTGTCCACAGTTAAACCCACGAGGGTAAGATTTTGCAACCCCTTAGCTCTGTACAATGGATCACAAGCTTGATTTAGCAGTTTATCCTATAGGATTACCCCATAATGGAGGAAAAAAAGCCACCTGCTGAATTAAGGCTGCAGGAAAGCCTCTCACTACCTAGCAAGTCAAACTAACAAGAAAGGAACTTTTAAAAGCCTTCCCTGGTTAATTCCCAAACCTCTGCTCTAGTACTGGCAAGCAAGCGAAGATGATATTATTACTCAAAGAATTGTATCTTGTACAGTATAAATTACAACAAAAATGATATACTTCAGCACAAAAATGGCCAACCAGTTTAAAGGTCCTGCATGACACAAATTCTTATTACAAGCAGATCTGGCAGCACTGCCTTGTATTAAAGTTGTCCCATACTTCTCATTATAAGACCCTGTTTTCAGTTGCTCATAATTTTGCCACTTTTAACATTTATTCTGAAATTTTCCACACTGGGTGTCTGCCTCCAGCTGATTTAATCAAAAACAGTTCAGCCATTTTTGAGAATGAGGCTTGGGAAAATATGTTGTTTTGTCCATGTTAAAAACTCTGGCAAACTTTATGTGAAATGCTCTAGCGCCTGCAAGCTTTGAAGCAGGGAGTTGAAATTTGGCAGGAGTATGGCCTTACTGTCAGGGATGTGCCTTTTGCCATTCTTATGAAAATCCACCCAAATCTGACCAAGTTATAAGACTGGGGTGGGAAAATCGTAGTTTGCATCAGCTTAGTAGAAACTCTGATTTTCAGCAGCTAAAATCTCTGGATTCTGTACTCACTGAGCATGCTCCATCCTCTTACAGCTCCTAGTCCTAACCAGACTGCACATGCACCATCCCCACAGAGCAACTGAGCAAGCTCCAGCCCAGGTCTAGAAGGATGAAGCCAGACTTTTCCTAAAATTGCTCCCAGCTACTCCAGAACCAGGCACTGTCCCTCCTGTGTTGGCCTCCTTGAAAATGACCACTTCCCACCCCCTCCAGTAGCAGCCACACAGCACAGAGGAGGAAACCTTCTGAGTTGAATGCAGACAGGATGAAAGCTGGATCCGGGGAGAGAGAAAGGAGTAGACTGGGACAAGAAGCCTGGTGAGAGGAGGAGCCAGTTGGCTGGTGGTGAGATTGGACAAGAAATGGGAGCGGGGAAGGAAGGAGACTGTGACTAGGAACCAGTGGGGGGGATGGGGATCAAGGAGTGAGAGGCAGATATGACAAGGAACTGTAGTGCAGGGGGAGAACTTGGACTGCCTGGGCAAAGAGATTGGGACAAGGAGCCAGTGAGGCAATGGGGGGGGAGTTAGGGGGGTGACCAAGATGGGATGAGGTCCCCAGGGAGGGAGGTTGAGAACGGGAGCCACTGGTGGAGGAGGAGAGAGACATGTCAGACATTGAGATGAGAAGGGGAACCAGGACTGGCCAGGGAAGGAGACTGTGACTGTGGGGAGGGGAAGAAGAAACTAAGAGTCTGGCAAGGAAGACTAGGACTATCTGGGCAAGGAGACTGGCACTGGGATGAGAAGTCTGATGAGTGGAGACTGCGACTGACTAGGTGAGGAGAATGGGATTGGGATAAGTGCCACTGGTGGGGAAGTGACAGAACTGGGACTTGGACAAAAAGGGGAAGAAGAGTCTGTGCCCAGTAGAACACACTCCCCTCCAGAGCCTGGAATCGAACCCCAAATTCCTCAGTCTTACCAGTCCTCTGCTGTCAGCAAATATCTGTGAAACCCACTGGCAAAGCATGTCCTCCCCCACTACTGTAGGTCCACACAGAGGAAGACAACCTCAGCTACTCTGTTAGTTCAAGTAGCAGAGGTCTGGGCAGTGGATCTAAAGGTTCCAACCTTGCTGATGACTCGTGGGTGTCAATATGCCGCCACTGGATGCAATTTGTTTTTTTCCAGTTTGCTTTTTTAAAACCTTGTAAAATTATACCACCCCCCACTCCCCAGTTAGAACATTAAGATTTTAAATTTAAACATTCAGAAGTTAGAAAATACCAGAATTAAGGATTGTTTGTGTAACCCTAATTGCCCCCCCCCCCCCCCCCCCCCCCCCCCCCCGTGTGCTTGCCTGGAGCAGCGAACTGCGGACAGTGGGAGCTGCGATCGGCCGAACCTGCGGGCGCGGCAGGTAAACAAACTGGCCACGTGCCAAAGGTTGCCGATCCCTGTGATAGTCTTGAGTTATATGATTACATACTATTTTTTCCACAGGACCCTGGCCTCCTTCAGTGCACAGCATGGACCTATTCTGGGGATGAATCAGGGGTGTGTAGTGAAGAAGGCTGTTTTCTGTAGGACCCTGATAGAACCCATTGGCCTTCAAAGGAGTCTAAGGAGTCAGTGGATACTGCCCAGAACTCTGCACAGATGAATGACTTTCTGCAGAAAAGGACCTAGGGGTTACAGTGGACGAGAAGCTGGATATGAGTCAACAGTGTTGCCAAGAAGGCTAACGGCATTTTGGGCTGTATAAGTAGGGGCACTGCCAGCAGATCAAGGGACGTGATTGTTCCTCTCTATTCGACATTGGTGAGGCCTCATCTGGAGTACTGTGTCCAGTTTTGGGCCCCAGATTACAAGGATGTCGAAAAATTGGAGGGAGTCCAGCGGAGGACAACAAAAATGATTAGGGGGCTGGAGCACATGACTTATGAGGAGAGGTTGAGGGAACTGGGATAGTTTAGTCTGCAGAAGAGAAGAATGAGGAGGGATTTGATAGCTGCTTTCAACTACCTGAAAGGGGGTTCCAAAGAAGATGGATCTAGACTGTTCTCAGTGGTACCAGATGACAGAACAAGGAGTAATGGTCTCAAGTTGCAGTGGGGGGAGGTTTAGGTTGGATATTAGGAAAAACTTTTTTACTAGGAGGGTGGTGAAGCACTGGAATGGGTTACCTAGGGAGGTGGTGGAATCTCCTTCCTTAGAGGTTTTTAAGGTCAGGCTTGACAAAGCCCTGGCTGGGATGATTTACTTGGGAATTGGTCCTGCTTTGAGCAGCGGGTTGGACTAGATGATCTCCTGAGGTCCCTTCCAACCCTGATATTCTATGATTCTAGGACTTCACAAAGAATCAGAAATAGGCCCCACAATTGTAGAGCAGTGCCCCCTATCCCCCATCCAGCTTCTTCCTCCTGGAGTGATGGAACGTCATCTTGGCCTGCACCAAGAGGCTGACAAGGAGTCTCTCAACTTTGGGGAGCCATGGATGGGGTGTGCATAAATGAGATTCAGGGAGAAGTGCAGCCAGAACCTCAGCAAGCTGAAACAGGATGCAACCTGATGCACCCTACACAGAGGTGCACCAGGGTCTCCCTCTTGCTGAAGAAAGGGCAGGTGCTAAATTAATTAATCGCACCAGGTACACACCTGTGCTCATGGCTCCGTAGAGGAGCTGTCAACTAATATCCACAGCAGGTCATTGAACCGGAGTAGAGTACAGACTGGCCCACTAGGGTCCCTCCTCAGGTGGCAGCAGGGCCCACCACTTGATCGGACATGAGGCCAGGGAAGCAGGTGGCGTGAGCACAAGTGTGCACAGATATTTTCTGGGTGCAGTTCTGAGGCAAACCAGCTGGATATTGTTCAGCCAACTTAGGGGGCATGTCAAGTGCGGCTAGGGAGGCTCGCAGGGCAGGGGCCCAATGATGATTTCAGGAAGGTCAGGGGTGAAGGGTAGATGGGGAACACCCTCCCACAGGACCCATTCAAAGAGAAAAAAAAAGTAGGGGAGGCAAGGCTGCTCTCACCTCCTCGAGCACATGACAGGGGACAGTGGGGGACACAGGGTGGGCAGCCCCATGCACCAGCTGGTCCCCGGGGGGAGAGGGGAGAAGAGAGGTGGGCTCAGTCCCTCTGATTGTAGTCTGGGAGGTCTCAGATTCTGCTGGCACCAGCCAGGACCACCCTGCAGTACACTAAAGGGGACTCTGCCCCCTGCAGAGGCATAGATGTATTGGAGTGAGGTAGGGGACTTCAGGAGAAAAAGGAGGGTCTCCTTGTTAAGGCAGTTGAATGCTGCACTGGAGAACTGGATTTTATCCCTGCCTGTGCTGCGACATTCGTGTGTGATGCTGAGCATGTCACTTAAACTAAACTTTTCACATGTGGTCTGTGATTGTGTGTTTTCCATTTGTGGGTGTCCAACTTGAGACCCAGGGGCCTGATTTGCAGAAATGCTGAGCACTCACAGCTGCAGCTGACATTAGCAGGAGCAGTGCTTTGAATACCTAAAAGTGCTATAGAATATTACTTAGACTAAGGGCCGGCTCCAGGGTTTTTGCCGCCCCAAGCAGCATGCATAAATAAATAAATAAATAAAAGCCGCGATCGCGATCTGCTCTACCGCCGCCGCTTCAGTCTTCGGGGGCTGGTCCTTCGCTCTGAGAGGGAGTGAGGGACCTGCCACTGAATTGCTGCTGAAGATCCAGACGTGCCGCCCCTCGGCGTTGGCCGCCCCAAGCACCTGCTTGCTGGGCTGGTGCCTGGAGCCAGCCCTGCTTAGACTGAACAATCATCTTCTCGTTCTCTCATATTGGGCACCTAAAATTAATGGACATGTTTTAGCCTTAATTGCTCTCTGTCTCAGTTCCCCTTCTGTAAAACAGAGTTTTACTCTCATCTCACAGAGGTGTCATGAAGATAAATTAATTAATTGTTAGTGAAGCACTTGGCTATTCTACTGCTGAGCACATGAGGAAATTAATAATTCTGTCTTCAGAACAGGGGTTTGAATAGTGTGCAGTAAATAAGGCCTTGGGCTACATAATGAACAACGAGAGAGAAAAACAAATATTGAATAGCTGCTTATTAATTGATCACCATCCATTCTATGCACCAAATGAAGCAGAGGTCCTGTTGAAAAAAAATAGTATGAGATCAAGTAATTAAAGACTATCATAATGCACACACATAAGGGCACCAAATTAAGGTTGTAAAGGCAGCTTTAATACTGGCATTTCCTAACTTTTCAGTGCTTAATTTTGCAACCCTAATGAGGTTTTTGATGTACTAGTGTGTATAATTTTATTAAACAGAAGCTATAATGTAGTGTATATATTTTATTATATTCGTCACCCTTTCCCACATTCTTATAGTGTTGCTTAACTTCTCAGGGCCACAGTCTACCAACCCCTACTCATGGGGAACAACAGCTTACTCTACTAGGGTTACCATATTTCAGCAAGCAAAAAAGAGGACGGGAGGAGCCCCGCCCCTGCCCCTCCCACTTCCCGCCCCCCCAGAACCCCCAACCCTCCCCCCGTTCCTTGTCCCCTGACTGCCCCCTCCTGGGACCCCTGCCCCTAACTGCCCCCCAGGACTCCACTCCCTATCTAAGCCTCCTTGCCTCTTGTCCCCTGACTGCCCCC
>NC_048299.1:205762862-205954605 GCF_013100865.1 Trachemys scripta elegans
CCCTGTTCCTTGTCCCCTAAATGCCCCCTCCCAAGCCCCCCCCCAACTGCCCCCCAGGACCCTACCCCCTACCTGTACCCTGACTGCCCAAAACTTTCTCCACTCCCCCCAAAAAGCCCCCCCCCCCCCGTTTCTTGACTGCCACCTCCAGAACCTTCCTGCCCCCTGGCCCCCTTACCCTGCTGCTCAGAACAGGGTGTTGGGCTCTGTGCGAGCCGGACACGTGGCTGAGCTCCCCAGCACAACAAAACCCGGTCCCTGGCCCGGACTGGGCTGCAGGGGAGAGCTGCCCTTGTATCAGCACAAAGTGCTCTCGCTCCCGTTTTGCTACGCTGCATGGCAGAAACCGCTCCCAGTTGCAAAAGGGGAGGGCTGCACTTTGTGCTGATACACTTGCTCAGAATGCAGGGCGGATCCGGCTCCTCTACAGCTGCTCCGGAGTCCAGCCCGGGACTTTCCTGCAGCCCTCCCAGCCGCTCGGTCTGCTCTGCCGGGGGAGGGGGGAAATCCCGGACATTGTGAGTGCTTTACAAATCCCCCCCGGACGCTATTTTTAGTACAAAAAAGAGGACATGTCCGGGTAAATCCGGACGAATGGTAACCCTAACTCTACTAGAGTGTAAACTCTTTGGGGGCAGGAACTATTTCTATGTAACAGTATCTAAGAAGGGGGGAGGGAGAGAGAAGGGGGAGATATTACCTATACACAAGTAAGCAATAGCAGTTTAAGAGTTGATCTACACTGTATATGTACTGCTTTAGTTATCTTAGTTTTTACCCATTACAACGAAATTTACATGCTCCCTAGCAAGGGCACAGCTATGCTGGCATGAAGTTGCTTAGATCTGACTAAGTTATGCCTGTATGCAGGGTAACTCTGACTGAGTTGGTCCTAGGATATTAGAGGGAGAAGGTGGGTGAGGCAATATTGTCTACTGGCCCAACTTCTGTTTGAGAGAGAGAGGGGTTTTTGAGCCACACAGAGCTCCTCCTCAGGTCTGGGAAAGGTACTGCCAGCATCACATAGTTATGGCGCTGTAAGTACAAGCTCTGTGTGGCTCGAAAACTTCTCTTTCTCACCACCAGAAGTTGGTCTAATAAAAGGTATTACCTCAGCCACCTTATCTAACTTATTCCTGTAAATGTACTGAAATATGCTATACTGATAAAGCAGTACAACCTCTAGTGTGAATGCAGTTAACTACTTCAGTTTTAAAAAAAAAGTCACACCCCTAACCAAAATATTTAAGTCAGTACAAAACCTGTGTAGACAAGGCCAAAAAGTTTCCAGACACAGGAAATTCCATGTCATAGAGCAGTTACAAGTAGTAAGTAACAACTAATGCATGCGGTAGAAGTGTTAGTCACACCTGCATCCTGCTTATCGGGGAGGTGATAAATATAATTCTAAAAAGCATATAGGTAAGTGTTTCAGTTGACAAAACATACACAAAACGATAGTTTTACTGTTGATTAGGTTACTTGCTGTCATATGTATAATCCCTACAGCAGTAGCTTTCCCTATTGAACTAAGAAGGTAGTTGGGGGGGGGGGGGGAGAAGGTGAAGACGGAAGAAAGTTATTTAAAATAGGAAAGAAATGAAGATACAAATTATGAAAGCAATAACATGATTCACAGAGAAGTTACTGGACAATAGTGAGTGGCTGGGTGAGCTGATATCATTAAGGGCTTGTATGCAGGGAGTTTTATTCAGGAAAACTGTTCCACATTTACTCTAGAATAAGAGCATCCACAGATGGCGTTAGAGTACTTTATTCCAAATCAACTTTATCCACTTTGAAGCAGATTAACTCAGAATCAGGCACTCTGATTCCAGAATAAGGGTATCCACATAGTTAATCCAGAACAGTTAATCCATTTTAAAAATTTACTCGCTACCTTATTCCAGATTAATGTTAATGTGCAGACAAGCCCTAAATCTACTGGTCACTCACTAGCTTTCCAGAAAATGCCACATATCAAGTCACTGATTATTACCCTAAAATATGTTTAAAATTTAGGTAGCTCACATAACTTTCAGTAGCTGGAAAATAAGTGTAGTGAAGTATGCATATTAATTACAATACAACATTGTATTTTGATGGATATCAGCATCTGGAATAAAGAGAATGGATTTACCTGATAGAAAATGTTAATTTAAATACAAAACAAACACAAGCTAGTGGCATTACTAGCTAAGAATCAGTAACATCCCTAAATCTATGCATCCTCTTGCCCTGCGGATCTTGTCCTCAAGCCTAAGAACTGATTTTTTATGCTCTTTCGTAAATCAGCTTTAGCAGAGGCAATTATATAAAAGATTGCCAATATGAAGGAATATGAGACAAGCCCATTATATTAGTCCCATATTTTATAAGTGTGTGCACTCATTTTTGTGTATGACATATAGAGACAAACTGGGGACGTGAAAGTGCATCATATGATCATACAGGATAAACCTTACAGGACAATTGTAATCAGTTAAGCAGATAGCTCCATTATAGCCTATGGAGTATGTGAATTTACACTAGCCAAGGATATTGTCCTATATGTCTGCTGTTTTCTTATTGGCTGGAAACCTGGCTTCTCCTTGTAACAGCAATCCCTCTGCTGTCTTCTCTGGGCAAAAAGCTGCCTCTTAAACACCTGCCACTATCACTTGGCAGGAGCATCTCCAGAGGCATGCTATAGAAACATTGCCTCCATAAAAAAAACCAGACGCTATCAGTCCTGGTTAGGATGAGTAGGAGATAACAGCACATCGGCTTGGGTCCTGCCAAGAAAACAATTTCTTGAACCTAGACCATTTCCACTCACAATCCCTAAACAGGACAGAGAAGTTGTTCCACAATATGAGGTGAAAGTGAAAACAGACTGATGTTGTAGTGCTAGGAACCCAGGATATGCACCGAGAAGTCTTTGCATCTCTCACAATTGACCACAGTGCCAATGTGGACTTCACTGCTGTTCTGCAGTGTGGTAATGCTACATCAATTTATCATCTTGCTTTAGCCTAGCTTGTGATTGCCCAATTCAAGGTTTCACTTTGAAGACAAACTCTCACACTTGGCTCCTGCATCCTGATCTTTTTTTAAACCCTACCCAATCTCTGTGGGCGTGGTTTGGCCTGGTCTAAGAGTACCAAGAAAGACCAATGATTAAAGTGAAAAAAAATTCAGTCAAAAGTTTCATAAGATGGCTTGACTGGAGGGAGCAAAAGAAATGGGTGCAGCATTACTGGCTAGAAGTATCTACCATAGGCATGCGCAGCACATTTCATTAGGGTGTGCACCCAGGGAATTTTTTTTTTTTTTAAAGGCAAACATCATAAAGGTTGGGGTGTGGGAGAGGGTGCTATGTGAAGGAAGGGGCTCAGGGCAAGGGGAGTGGGGTGTATGAGGGGGCTCAGGGAAGGGAGTTGGAGTGCAGGAGGGGTGTGGGGTGCAGCAGGGGGCTCAGGGCAAGGGGCTGGGGTTCAGGAGGGGTGCAGTGTGCAGGAAGGGGCTCAGGGCAAGGGATTGGGACAGAGGAGGGGTGCAGAGTGCAGGATGGGGCTCACGGCAGGGGATTGGGGTGGAGGGTGTGGCAGGGGGCTCAGGACAGAGAGTTGGGGTGCAGGAGAGGTGTGGCAGGGGGCTCAGGATAGGGAGTTGGGGTGCAAGCAGGGGACTCAGGTCAGGGAGGTGGGGTGAGAGGTGCAGGCAGGGGCCTCAGGACAGGGAGTTGGGGTGTAGGAGACACTCCCTGCCTGCCAGTGCCCCATGCCGCGCCGCTCACCACGTCCCCGCGCAGCCCCGGGGGAGGGGAGAGGCGGCACAGGGCTCTGCATGCTGCCCTTGCCACGCCTCCAGGTACCTCCCCTGAAGCTCCTATTGGCCGCAGTTCCCCGTTCCTGGCCAATGGGAGCTTCGGGAGGCAGTACATGGAGCAACCCCCTGGCCCCAGAGACATGGTGCCCTGATGGCTGCTTCTGAAAGCAGCGCGGGGCCTGTGGCACCACGGGGGGCAAATCCCACAGGCCGGATCCAAAGCCCTGAGGGGCCAGATCCGGATCCAGCCCATGGGCATTAGGGTGTGCCTGGGCCCACCCGGCACACCCCATGCGCACGCCTATGGTACCTACATAAATTACCTTTCTGCCTGCCTTTTCATGGATTAAAGAGGCAAATCCATTCTCTCTCTCTCTCTCATTAGTTTTCAAACGTATTTCTATTGACAGACATTTCTTAAGAGACTCTCTTGTGGACCACCCAACCTCATAATACTGTTCCTACATCTTTCCCTGTCCCTATGACAGTGTTTCATTAATACAGACAAATAATATTAGGACTATAAGAAGACAAGATGAAAATAAATGTCCGCTGATGTGGTCATGAATGTGCCTCCATTTCACATTCACGCTGTTTATATCACCACCCTAATGGTATTGATTTTGTTTCTTAGCACTAGATTTCCTTTGCCTGCCTATAGTCCCCACTGCTCCTTTCACTCTAGGTCTCATGCCAGTTTTGTTCTGGCCTGAATTTCTTTGCTACCTCTCCAATTTTGGTGTCATACAGTTTTTCGTGACTTTTGCATTTACTTGGAGGAAATATCTTTCTTTGTTGGCTGTTAAGGAGCCAATCAGAGTGCAGAGAGGTGCTCTATTTCTGTCTTCCACATTCGGAGTTTAATTTTTTAAGCAAAACAAAACCTTAAAAAAAGGTTCTGGACTGAGCTCAGCCAATAGAAGAACCACCGCTTGAAGACAGACCTAATGCAACAGAAGGAGTTCTGAGGACGACCAGCAGGATTTTGAACATAATGTGAGAACAACTGCCCTATTTCACTTCTACAAAACAGAAGTGTGTTATGAGCATTGGATTTTTGTGTGGTACCAAACATCAGTGTTTTCCATGAGTTTCCGGATCCCTTATATTTGTCACACTTTCAGTGTTGAACTAGTACACATAGGAAAGGATGAATTGCCTCTGGGATTGAGCTTAGGTTTTTAATAGAAATAAAACTAAAGTGACTCAGGTGGGGTAGTGCGGCTGAGGTAGTATTTAGGCCAGCTGTTCTATTTTCAATCCAATGCTTTTTGCCTTATAGTGGCACCAACCAGGCAGCAACTTTCAATAACGGCCCGTTTAACTTTCACTTTAAACAAACAGAAGAGAGGAACATGAAACACACCTGATTTAGGCTTTTGTTTCTATTTTTAAAAGTAAAAAGTAAACATTTACCTGAACCCAGGCCTCTTCAGCTCTTAGAAAGCAGCAGCCATTCAGTTATGGAAAGCTATTCCATTAATCCAAAGAGAAAGTCAAAAGTGATTACCGTTTTGTTGCTGTTAGGTTTAGTCATCAGGCTACTAACTGGCTGGCTATTAGCTAGAGGCTTGTATGAAAGATGAGCCCCGCCCGAGGCCCACCTTTGTGAGACCCGCTACTGGGATTTGGAAGAATATGAAGATTCTTATCAGGTTTATACCTGCACTACTCCTCCTTTCATATCACCTTCTAATCAGTAGGTGTCCAATAAATTTAAAATTCTCTGTATTCTTCTCTTTGGCTGCTGGAAAGCAGCAGCACTCTCTCCATTCCCTTCCACTTCCTGGGTGCTGAGGTGGGGGAGTTTGGAAAAGGTGTAGATAGGCATCTCTGCTACTTTAGCCCTCCTCCAACTTACCAGCTCCTGTGACCAGAGTCATCTCCACTTCTCCAATATTGCATCCTTCTCACCACTGAATAGGTCTAATTCCTGCCTCAGAGCTTTCCTCAGCAGCAATACAGTTTCAAAGTAGTAGTAAAAATTGACAAGATTTTTTTGGGGAAAAAATCTCTGAGCAGCAAGATTATGAATTGGTACTATGTATGACAATGAAGTCACTGGGCCAAGGAAACAGTTAGCCAGGTGGTTAAGGAACTCATGTAGGATGTGGGACACCTAAGTCTCTGCTCCAATGACTAATTATTTATATACAGTGGAACATCTTGAACATGAGACCCACATCAAAATATCCCATACCAGGTGGACAGAGTGCTCTCCTGTAATATGGGAGTCCCAAATTCAAATCCCTTCTCCACATCAGGCAGAGAGGAGAATTTAAACTTAGATCTCCCACATTCCAGTGCCCTCACAACTGGACAAAAATGTATAAGGAGGGTATTACCACTTGGGGGAGGGGCAGACACCATACAGTATTTTTTGGCAAATAAACTACTTGTCAAAATTTTTTTTGCTTAGCTCTACTCAGAAGTTACCATAACTATATCATCTCACCCCCACCACCAGTGGTGAATTAGGATTCTGAATCATGTCAGTGCAGATGTAGCCTAAAATTCCATGTCAGAAGTGTATCTCCAATTGCATCTGGAAACCTCTAGTGAGAAGAGAGGCTGAATACCATTTGATGAATATTTGAAAGGCTCTATCATTCATGTTGAAGAGACTATAAAACACTTAACTAGTCTAAGACACTTGAGGGTGTGTGTTATTGGGTAATACCTAATTAGATTTGTTGACAGCATTCTGCCTTTGGAATCATCATGACCAACAATGCACCCCAGTGTGCAGAAAGCAAAACAGACAAAAAAAAACACCCACAAAAAAAAGAAAAGAAAAATGAAGATCTTTTCATGCCAATATCTCTGATTAAAAAAAACAACAAGAAAAAAACAAGAATAGACATATTGATTTTTAGGACAGAATAGTTTTCAAAACTTTCCTTATTATTTAGGTTGTAGCATTGCTAACAACAGCCAGGAAATTCATCGGAGAGGCCGAAATCATGATCCTGTACCTAACTCCATAAAACTTTGCCAGCAAGAGCTAAAAATGCAGTGACAGTCAGTTTCCTTTTTTCTTCCTCTGCTTTATCTTTTATCTATCGTTACCAATTTAATCTTGTAAGGATGCATATGATACAAATATGAAGGAAAGCAAACAAGGTGTTCTGATCCAACGCAACATATGTGTTGTTATAAATACTTAACTATATTTTTCATACTGAAAAGAAATGATTGTAATACTTCCGAAACAATTGCTTTACATTTCAAACATGTAAAAGGTAATATGGTTAATGACAAGAAGAGAAGCTTTCCAGTTCTCAATTACCTGCTTTCGTTGAGTTTGCCCTACTCACTGTGGCACTATATTTAAGCATATTGCAGTATTTTCTCTGAATTTCACCCTCAAATACCACCTAATTCCTTCTGCAATGTATCGTCAAGAGGATGATGTTTTGATGAAGTATCACACATGGGGCCCTCAAGATAATGAATTCAATGGAATACGCTTAAAAGATCATTTTTCTCTTTTGTATTGACTGCTCAGACTGCTCCAAGACAGGAAGGGTTTTCATTTTTTATGTAAGCTGTAAGGCCCCCAGGGTCTTCCAAAGGGTTTAAAAGAAATCAATTTTCAGATGGGTAGAAGGGGCCTAGGAAAGCCTAATGAGCCTGGGCAGCAGTTTTGGAACTCATTCAGCTTGAATCCCAAACAAGTTCAGGCAAGCTGAAACCTTCCTTTCAGCCAAGTAGCTCTCCAGCATGGAGAGCGTCTCAGCTCTCAGTATTTGGTACTGTTTAGAACAATGGTTCTCAAACTTTTTTTTTCCCCCGTGGACCACCTGCAAATTGCTGAGGCTCTTGGCGGACCACTTAATAATCTTTCCAAATGTTGTTTGTACCGTTAGCTGACTATTGCATACATGGCCGGTGCAAGGATATTTTGCGTCCTAGGTGAAACTTCCACCTTGTACCCCCCACTCCGATGTTCAGCCCCCACCTTCCTACAGCCAAGTTCCCCCCAGGGGCCCAGATGTTCACAAAGTGCAGGGGGCATGAGGGGGCTGCAAAGAGGGGGTCGTATGGGGGCTCTTCCAGGGGGTGAAGGTGGCAGAGGGGGGGGTGCATGGGATTGTTGCAAGGGGTGGAAGTGGCTAAGAGGTGGGGCGGGAGGGAGTGGCACAAGGGAGGAGGGGACAGAAGGGTGTTGTTTCCAAGGGGCTGGCAGGCGGGGATGTGTCTGTGCCCAGGGTTGTTGCAGGGGGGTGAAGGTGGAATGGAGGGGTTGGCACAAGGGAGGAGTGGGCAGAAGGGAGATGGCAGGTGGACAGGGGGTCCCAAGGTTGATGCAGGGGTGAAGGTGACCGTGGCTGGCTGCGGGGGGTGGGGCGTTGCTGAGTGGAGGTTGCCCAGAGGCAAAAGTGGCAGGACAGAGTGGGCTGTTGGGGCGGGGGGTGCACAGGGGAGAAGGTAGCTGGTCGGTAGGTGTTGGAGGGGGTGGCGCTGGCTGGAGGAGGGGTGCCCGGGTTGCTCCCACAGACACCATTCCCTAGGCCAGGGACTGGACCTGCCACCCCCCCGCGCAGCTCCTTGCGGCCCAGCTACCTTTCAGGCGGAGTAGACACCCAGCTTCTCCGCCCGAAGAGCGGAGCACAGCTGCGCCTTCTTCTCCGCTTCCACCGGGGCTCTCAGCGGCAGCGCAGGCAGCCGGCTGCCCCGCACCCGCGCCTGCTGCTGCCGCTGCTGAGAGCCCAACTTAGCTGCGCCCTCTTCCCCGCGCCACGGGCCAGAAGGCACAGCTGCTAGCACTAGACCTTCCCCTTCCCCACTCTGCTGCCGGCTGCTCCCCTGCGGGGAGGGACTGGCCGCGCTGAGGGCAGCCCCTCTGGAGCCAGGAGGTGGGGAGCAGCGGCAGCCTTGTGCTCTGCTGTTAAAAAAAAAAAAAAAAAAAAAAAAAAAGTTTGGGGCACCGCTTTTTTGGCACCCCCAACCACTTGGCGCCCTAGGCGGCCGCCTAGTGGTTGCACCAGCCCTGACTTTATAGCGCTTTATATTTATATAACATTTTTGTTTTACAAATAAAAGCACATAACTCATATTTTTATATCAGTAGTCTTACTTTTCTAATGCAATGGATGTGCCCTCTCTCCCTCGCCGCAGCAGCACCCGAACTGGGGGCTGGGAAGGAGCGGGCATCTCTCCCGGTCTCCCCAGCCGCGGCAGCCCCCGAGCTTGGGGGATGGGGGGAGGAGTGGGGTCTCTCCCTCTCTCACCCGCGGTGGCAGCCCCTGAGCTCTGGCTGGGAAGGAGATGGGTCTCTCCCCCGCCACAGCAGCCCAGAGCTAGAGCTGGAAAGAAGGGGTGTCTCTCCCCAGCAGCCGCAGCCCTGGAGCTGGAGAAAGTTGCCTCTTTCTCTGGCTGCCACAGCCCTGCGTGCCCCAAATTCCCCCCTCTTCTCACCCCACTCCCCCCTCCTACCTAGCCCTTATTCCCCCAAGGCCACCACCTCACCTTACATGTGCATCTTCTCCAGGGTCCAGGCATTTAATCAGTGGAGCCACACCTGCATGGCTCCAGTAGAGCCACACCTGCGTGGCTCCACTAATTAGGCCTTCATTCTCCTGTGTACAGCCGCCCTGGTGCACACCTTAGAGTGAACTATCCGCGGACCAACGGAATGGAGCTCGCGGACCACAGTTTGAGAACCTCTGGTTTAGAATTTGTGGTTAGCTTTTGTGTAGTGCTATAAATTATAGTATGTATTTGGGAAACACAATAAGAGAAGTTGCACAAAAATACAAATAATCACCACTGCTAATGAAAATAAACAGCAGTGTAGTTACTAAGCAAGCTAGCATTTGGCACTTATGTAGCAGCAGGAAACTATTATCCTGTGACAATGTTCTAGTCCACTGAAGTTGTAGCAAAATTATATTCAGGCAGCCCAGAAAAACAAGTTCATTGTCTGGCAGAAAAATATTTCCAATTCAACACACACACACACACACACACACACACTTTTAAAATGACAGCATAGTAAACACTTTGGGAATTTGGGGAGTATATAGTCCATTGTATGTTCCGAAGTGACACTTTTATGGGAAATGTGTTCTAGCATTCTATGTTACAATAAAGAGTCCATGGGCATATTCTGAGGCAAACAATGCAAAGAGTTTGGGAGCGAGGGCTTGTGGCATGCTGAGTGCCTGCAATCTCCCTTGAGGTTAGTGGGAGCACAGTGCAGAATTGGTCCCTTAATCACTAATTTTGGTTTGTGTGTGTTTAACATGTTGTAGCTTCCTATCTGCAACAATTCTCAACAGAGGAGAACTTCCAGTCCACTTGAATATGGACTAATGGAGAATAAATAATGTTTTAATGAAAAGAAATGGCATTTTCATAGGTCATTTCAAGAGCAATAATGTATTGCATTCTGACTTGCACTGTAACTCTAACACACTAACAAGCTCCATTGTGCTCTAGTAAATACACACCTAAGGTGGGTTTGCAGCCAAGTGCCTTTATATGTTAATAGACCAATAAAATATGCTCTGTCACATTTAATACCATTATGCTTAACTGTTTAGATATTCAAAAAATCCTATCCTTTCACTATAAAAAAAATAGTGAATAGCAGCCATTCTAGCATCTTCTGCAGGGACAGTACAAGCTAAGGAGGGTTAGCTCAGGTAAGTACTTAGATGGAAACTCACTGCTTTAAAAATCTTCCAGGTTTGTTACCTATCTGATGCCTCTTGTCTTGTACTTAGACTCTTTGTCTTCTTGTTCTGTTTGTACAGCACCTAGCACAATGAGGTCCTGGTCCATGATTAGGGTTCCTAGGCAGTACAGTACTACAGATGATAATAATGAGATTAAACAAGCAAAGAGATGATACTGTGTATGGCCTTCAAGGAGAGGCAATAGGCTGAATTTGATGCAACAAACTACAAAACTTTTTACAGGCTTCTTCAGGCGGGGATCAATGTGGTCAGAGTTGCAGAAGAGGAAGATGAATTTTGCAGTAGTATATTGGACAGGCTTCATTGAAGAGAACTGCATTACAGTAACACAAGTTTCTTAGATTTCTAGTTCCTTGGAACAGACACCATCACTCTTGAGTGCTTAGAAAACCTCTAGCACATAGTGCCCACTATGATAAATGAACAGTAATGGGGAGTTTATAGAGGCAGTGGTCACAGTCATTACAACAAGAAATGGTCACTGCTGGTTTTATCAATATGGATGGGCAAGGAAAGAGGTGGATCATGTTGATGTTACAGAGAAAGAAAGAGAACATTGCCTGGGTATGAAGGGAGAAGGACAGAGTGAAAAAGGTCATTGGGAGATGAGAATAGTAGAGCTGTCAAAATGGAGATGGAAGAGGGAGTAGGGAAAGAGATGAGAAGTGAGGTTTGGATAAACTGGGCTGAATTAATATCTTGTGTTTAAGGTATGTTTGTACCTGATAAGTTTGGCCAATTGAATTTGAGATAGTGGTGGGACATCCAGTAAGAAGTGTCAGAGAGAGATGGAGATGTGTGGCTAGACTGGGATGGAAGCTGGGGACAAGAAGAGCGGTAGATATGGAAGCCATCAGCAAGAGGACGTAGCTGAAATTATGGAAGCAGAGTGTTGATGGATAAAAGGGTAAGATGGAGAAGAGATGACCAACGTCGGACCACTGAATGACAACAGGGAAAAGGAGGGGGGAAAACAAGTTATCACCAGAAATGGCCCTGAAGGAGAAGTCAAGCAGAAGACCTAGGAGTACACAGCTGAATAACCCCGGGGATTGGGGACAGGGGAAGAACAACTGATAATATTGTAGGCAGCTAACCAACAAAGTACAACATGAACAGATATGGTTCTTTGATTCTGCTAGGAAGGAGTCACTAGTGACCTTGATAAGGGTGGTTTTTGGAACAGAGAAGTAAAAATCCAGATGAGAAAGGGATCAAGACACAAGCTGAAGTAAATCCGGACAGCAGAAATAGGCAGCTGGTGGGGATCAGAAAAAAGATTTTTTCCAGGATGGAGGATAACAGTATGGATGTAAACTATGGAGAGATGCCAGAAAAGAGCGAGAGAGAGACCCATAGAAGAGCGGGAGAAGAGGACGACACTTGGCAGCAAGGGATGGAGCTGAGTGGGCAGACAAAGCAGTTGGAGATGGACAAGGAAAGGAAACCTCAGAGTTGGACATTGGGGTGAAGGAGGACAGGGTACAACCTAGGGATAAGGGAGTATGAAGCTAAGACTCTACCTCATTTAAGAGAATAGCAAAACAGTAAAGTCAAGGGCACTTGCATGCTACAGGAATAGACAACATTCCATTGGCTAGTACCCATGCATTAGAAAGTGTGGTTACCATAAGTCCCTGAGCAATCTTCCCACCCCACTTACCCTCTCTTTAAAAGAGTTCTGCAAAAGGAGTCCCATGAAATAGGAAACATAAATGGATGCTAAGGCAGCAGGAAAGCTGATTACTGCCAGAAAGACATTCCAGAACTTGGCATCTATAGCCTGAAGCTCCAAACACACCTCATGATTGGCTGGTGGTGTTGACTCCAAAAGGTGGAAGCAGTGTGTGTTTAGATCTGCAATTATATACGTAACATATGCCAATTTGCTTACCAACTACACTGCAATTTAGAAAAGACCAATATAACATAAGCCAGTTATGTGGAAGTAAGATCATATGCTAGGACAAATATACAGAATTTCATGAATACAGAGATTGAATAGCATATGGAGCGTGGTGTCGCAATACAAAGTATTTAACCTTGAGATCACTTAAAATACTACTTAGCAGCTATCTGATGACTCTTCAGTGTCTTATGTGACATCATCAGTCCAGTTCCTAGTGGACCTTCATCACATTTCCTTTCTCTGATTTAAAAAGGGCCACAGATCCAACCCTCCCTTGTTTTGAGTATTTTGTTGGGCAATAGGGTAAAAAGTCTTATTTGGTTCATTCAAATGGGTTCATAAAGTTGTACTGTGCAGTAGGAATGAACAGTTTGTTGCTGTGAGAAAATAATGAAGAAGATTTGAACTATGCGGGATTAAAGTATTTAGTATAATCATCATAATTCAGCATTCTGATGCTTCCCTTTTATAACTATGTATTACTGACAATACCAGGTGTATAGGAGGTTGAAAGTATTTTAGATCCAAAATGACAAAGAGGAAGGTATGTTTTGCACATTATAATCCTATTGCTTAAAAAAAAGCATAGGTTTTTTTTAAAGCTGCATGTTTGCACTCCACAAGTTTGACAAGAGTCATCAATTGCTCCCTTCTAAATACAGTATTTGCACTTACACACTGCTTGCTTTTAATCATCATCTCAAAGCACTTTACAAGGTGGGATTTTCATTATCTTACATAAAAAGAAAGACTCCATAGTTACATAACATGTCTTGGGTCACAGAGCAGGTCAGCGACAGACTCAACAAATAAATGAGATCTGATTCTTCGCCAGCTTCTAACCTTTAAGTCATGCTCCCTTCTAAGCTGAAGAACCAGCCAGGGGCCACATAAAATAAAAGCTAAATAACTAGATGAGCAAATCTGGTTCAGATACACAACCTGAAACTTTGCCAAAAATTTGAATGAAATCAAAAACGTAGAAAGTTCAAAAAAGTTTGAGGAGTCTTCTGCCTTCAACAGTCATAGTAGAAAATGCTGAAAAACTATAACCTAGACCATTGCCATGATATTACATGACCTGCTGAAGTCCAACACTACTGGAAATCTCATGAGAAAGTTTGATCTTTTCAGAACCAGAAACGCTTGTGGTTTGCCAATCACTAAATGTAAGACGACTCCTCAAGTCCTTAGCAATTAAATTGTTATTGTGATTTAAAAGAATCTACAGACTAGACACATGAATGTTCCCATTCTGCAGAGGATCACCAAAAAGTTTCATAAATAAAAAAACAGGTAGATATAGACTTCTGTTGAGGTTAATTCTGAAATTCAACCGAAGAGGAGAACGCGGACCAAGCTTAAAAAAAAAAAAAATTCCACGTTCACATTGCAGGAAAATGAAATTGGATGTTGACTGAAAACAGTAGTTAACATAAACTAAGTTAATTTTTCCTCTCTTTGCTGGCATCTCTTTAAAAATAAAGATTGACATTAGCTAGCAATATCTCATCTTCACCTGAGAGAGAGAGCGAGCGAGCGTGAACAAGAACAGTTACCTACCCCATAGCAACTGGGGTTAGAGATGTGTTGTCCACACAGACTCTACTCTTGGTATGCATGAGCTCCGTACACAAGTTATTTTGGTCAGTGGTGTCTGTTGGGACTGCACCTGCCTCATAGATGTCCTCATACCTCCTCCAACTGAAGGCATAAAGGATGTAGCAGACCCAACCCTTCCTTAGTTCCTTCACCAATACAGAACTTCAGAGCAGGAGGAATCCATAGGCCTTGTCTTCACTACCGGAGGGTCCGGTGGCAGGCAATCGATGTTCTGGGATTGATTTATCGCGTCTGGTTAAGACGCGATAAATCGATCCCGGAAGTGCTCGCAGTCGGCGCCGGTACTCCAGCTCACCGAGAGGAGTACGCAGCATCGACGGGGGAGCCTTCCTGCCGCGTCTGGACCGTGGTAAGTTCAGACTAAGGTACTTCGAATTCAGCTATGTAATTTGCGTACCTTAGTCCGAAGTGGGGGCTTAGTGGGGACCAGGCCATAGTAGTGGGGAAGAAGAGTGGTTAATGGAATCTATGTGGACAGCATATCTCAAAGAACCACAGATGTAAGGTAAGCAACCATTCTTCTTCAAAGTAACTGCTCACATGGATTCCACCCTTGGTGACTAACAAGCAGTTATTCATCTGCCTGGAGATGAGTACTTGGAGCCCTATTTAAACAATGAATGCAGGACAATCCTATGAAATGGATACCTGATTTGGAAGCTTCTACCGAACAGTAGTGCTGGTAAGTGTGTAAACTGAGCTTCACATAGCTGCACTAGAGAATTCAGAAATAGGGACATTCTTCAACGGGCAGCAGAGGCTGCTTGCACTCTAGTAAAGAGAGCTCTAACACGGCTAAATGGATTTAACCAGCTAACTCAGAATGTGCTCTTCTACAGTTGAAGATCTACTTTGATAATGTGTGTTAAGAAACAGGTTGCCCCATAATGATCAGCAAAGCCCACAGACAGTCTGGACACATCCCTGATTAACTCCGTCTCTCAGGCAGTGCTCTTGCTACATAAAGTATGTGATGTTTAGCATCGTCTGGGGTTGAATGACGCTTGGGAAAGAAAACTGGGAGATGAATAGATAGGTTCATATGGAATTTTCAAAACTCTGGACAGAAAACTTGGGGTCCCTTATGAAACACTGTATAAGGAGGACCTGCCGTGAGAGACTGAATCTCCCCTACCTTTTTGGCTGATGTCATGGCTACTAAAAAGGTAGTATTCATCGAGAAATGGTACAGGGAACAGGTTAAGGGCACAGAGGGAGGTGGGACTCATCAATCTTGTGAGTATTATTTTGAGATCCCAAGAGGAAGATCTCCCCTGAACTGGGGGGAAAACATGACTAAGGCCCTTAAGGAATATTGCCACTGTAGGATGGGAAAATACTGCGTTGCCTTGGATAAGACGGCAGTGTGCAGATATTGCTGATAGCTGAACCCTTATGGAACCAACAGAAAGTGCAAATTGTTTCAGAGCTAGGAAATAGTCCAACAGTACTGAAATTGGTGATGTCCAGGGAGACAGCTGGTGCTAAGGTACCCAAATAGAAAACTTCTTCCATTTAGCTTTAAGTCAAATCAGGCTGAGGGTATCCTGTTTTGGAGCAGAAAGTTTTTGAACCTCAGCTGAAGAGATTCTTCAATGGATGTCAACCAGCCAATGTCCAGGCTGTCAGATATAAGGAAGCTGGGACGAGGTGCAGGATCTGACAGTTTTTCTAAGAGACTGATGCAATGGCGGACTGTGTTGAAAGATTCATCATCAGATCTGAATACCAGAACTTCTTGGCCCATGCTGGGATTATCAATCCTTTATCTTGCCTCGGTTTCCTCAGAAACCTTTGTATCCTGGAGATTGGCGGAAAGGTAGAGATCAATCCCAGTGTCCAGCAGGTGAGAAAGGTATCCAGCAGGGATCCTGGGCTTGCCTCCCCCTGAACACAAAGCCTCACACTTCTTGTTTTGTTCTATGGCAAACAGGTCTATTTCTGGAAGGCCTAACTTCTGAAAAAGTTTTGTAGGATTGCATCTTTGACAGCCCACTTATGGTGGTCCAAGAACTGCCTGCGTATTTGATCTACCCAGGGTGCTCTGAAGGCTGGGAAAATACAGAGAGCCACCAATGTGATTTGGACGTGAATGCACCAATTCCAGCACCACATGGCCTCCTGATAGATCCTTTCCACCCTTTTTCGCTCTTGCCTGTAGGAATAATGCTAGCAGTCATGCTGTCTATCACTACTTGTATTGTGAATACCTAGAGATTGGCAAATGGCTAGAGATACAGGATATTTATGGGAGGCAAACTTCCTGAGGGGACCATAGGCCTTGATTTTCAAATCATCTAGATGCGTCCCCGATGCCTGAATAAAAGCATCCATCACAAGAGTCTTGGTAAGTACAGGTTCAGAGAAAAGTACTCTGTTGCACACTGGAAGAGGATCTTTCCACCACACTAATGCGAGGACTTCTTGTGGGTCTGTGACCACTGTGTCTGTGCAGCGTCTGCTGGGTAGATACATTGATTTCAACCACTTCTGTATGGAGCTTGGTGAAGTCTTGCAAACTGCAACACACAGGTGCACGAGCCCATGTGTCCCAGAAGTCGGAGGCATGCTCTCATCAATGTTTTTGTGTGAGCTTGAAACTGGTTGATGGAGTTTACTATTGTCTGACATTTTTCCTGTCGAAGGTAAGCACTTGCTGATCTGGAGTTTAAACCTACTCCTATGAAGTCTATACTTGGAGTTGGAGTCAATATAGATTTTTTTCTTTGTTGACTTTGGGGCTCAGCAAAGCAAAGAATTTTAGAGTTACCAGAATCAAATTGTTCACCTGTTGGGGTGATTTTCCTCAGGTTAGTAAATTGTCAAGGTACTGATAGACCTGAATTCCTTGTAGTCTTGGATGAGCTGCCATGATTGCCAAGTAGTTGGTGGATAACCTTGCTGTGGAAAAACCCAAAAGGCGGGGATCCTGTTCTGGTAGCATAAGGTTTCTAACAGGCATCTGAAGTATTTCCTGAGGGCTAGACAGATTGATGTAAGGAAACAGGTATCTTGTAGGTTGAGAGCCATAAACCAGTCTAGAGGATCTAACAAGAAAATTGTGGAGGCTGGAGTCACCTCTGAACTTGAAATGTTGGATAAACATGTTGAGACAGTGAAGGTCCAAGATGGGCCATCAATTCGCTTTCTTCTTCTTTAGGATCAGAAAGTAATGGGACTAAAAATCCCTGCCCTGAAATCTAAGGGCACCTGCTCCGCTGCTCCCAGCTGTAGAAGGGAGTCCACTTTTTGTTTTAACGCTCTTGTGAGAAAGGTCGCTAAAAAGGGACAGGAGGAAAGGGATGAGAAGGGACTGGAACTGGATAACATACCCTTTATCTGCAATCTCCAGGACCCCACAGCCTGAAGCAATCCCAGTCCAAGCTCCCCTAAAATAAGAAGCAGTTGCCAAAGGGTAAGCAGTTAGAATCATCACAGGATTTCCCCCCCGCCCCCATTCTATCAGGCTCTCAACATTAGCATCTAATCTGCTGCTGCTAGGAGCCCTAGACTGTGGGGCAGAAGAGGGCCACATATGGTGGAATCTGTGTCTTCCTCAGCGGCTCTAGGCTCCTCTCTAGCTGATAATATTGGGCAAAGGTGCACTGTCTGAAGGATAACTGGCTGGCATGTTTGCTTCCTCCTTGAGGCTGGAACATAAAGGCCTAAAGAGTGTAGAGTTGCCCTTGATTCTTAAGGAACAAAGGACCTGATCCTTTCCAAAGTTAAAGTTTGTTACCTTCAAATGGGGGGAAGGAGGTCCGTCTCAATTGTGAGGATCTCCCTGGGGGACTCCCAAGTCTGAAGCCATGATGACCACCTCATTGTTACTGTTGAGGCCATAGTGATTGCAGCCCTGTCAGACACATCCAGCATAACCTGCAAGACAGTGCAGGCAGACAGCTGATCTTTGCCATAATAGTCTTAATCTCTTCCTGGTGTTTGGGAGCTTGTCTTTAAACAGACAACTTATCCCAATTTAAATAGTCACATCTGGAGAGGAGAGTCTGGTGATTCACTACCTGTAGCTGGATGCCAGCTGATGAGTATACCTTCCATCCAAAAAGAGTTCCAATTTCTTCAGGCCCGTCTTTTTTCGTGTGGGTTTTTGAGGTCCCTGTTGTTTTGACCTCCCCTGAATAGCAACCACTACAAGACAACCAAGTGTGGAATGTGAGCAAAAATATTCAAATCCCTGGCAAAGAACCTGGTACCTCCTTGTCAGCTCATTTCAGAATGGCTGGAATGGATGATTGTGCGTGTCATACGTTTTTCACTGGCGTCAAGAGTCGCTCATTTATGGGCATGGTGTGGAAGCATGTAGAATCTCCAAGAGTTTGATGTCATTTCTCCTTAACTACCTCCAGGGGTATACCCGGGGTCTCTGCCATGTGCCTTATCAGATCCTGGAACACCTTGAATTCATTCACTGAGGCAGATGTGGTCACTGCCTCATCTGGGAAAGGAGGAGGAGATTACAGAAGGGATAGTTTTTCCTTCTCCTTGCAACTGACGCTTTTCCTCACTTTCCTTCTCCTTCCTGTCCAGTATCTGAGGCTGTACCAGCTGCTTTTTTGAAATAGTTAACTCTCTCTTTGGGAAGGGTGATCTAGTCTTGGAGACAGTGGATAGTGCAGGTTTTCTGGAGTACTGCTGTGCCATAGGCATCCCATAGGGCCTTAGATAGTAAGGATATGAATATTGAAGTGAAGGACACCTGGAGGGTAGCAGGAGGGCTATAAGTGCTATATCTTTTCCCGATACCTCTCATTGAATCTCTTCCCAACTCTTACTATGCTACCCAGGAAGGGGTGGGAGACTAGTCCCAACTATGTCCAGTGGAGGAGGAGAAAAGGTGTATTCTTCCTCCCCCACCACAAGCTATATTGGGAGGATCTTGTGCCCATATGCAGAAGTCACTACTGGAGATAGGATGCCTCTTTAACTTGATATACAGATGACTTATGTGGGGGGGGGAGGAAAAGAGAGAAAAAAAAGAAGCTAGTGGTTTTGATACCACCACCCTCAACGAGAGATGACTGATACTGGGCCCACAGTAAGTCAGTCACTCTGTGCTATGTATGGTTTAGATACCAAGATAACTGGTGCTGAGATACTAGGTACCACAAGACATTGTAGCAAGTGCCAAGTATTGAAGCACTCTGTCAATGCTCCTGGTACCAATTCACTCTGCGCTGGGGTCTGTATCAAGAGAAGCACAGTCCATCAATTTAATGGGTACTGTATGTGCTCTCCTTGCAGTTGGTATGGAGGCACTGGCTGGTGCCTTTGCAGGCTTCTGGCCCTTAGAAGATTGTACCTGAGACAAATCATGTCTGATGACTCTCGTGTCTCAATTGCTAGGTGCCAGAGATGGTGACCTGTGCCTTGGCTCATCCCTGGAGCAATGCTCCTTTCTGCCCCTGTCAGAGGATGAAATACCAAGATAGTGGCAGATGAACGGGGCCTTTGAGGAGATGGGGCTACTCAGGCTGGAATCTGGACTCTCTGGAGCAATACGGGTCTGTGCAAAAAAACAAAACCAAGTTGTGGCAGCAAGTCTCAGAGCTCGGGTCAACTGAGTAGGCTCATGCTATGGGGCTAAAAATAGCAGCGTAGGTAGGGTGTTTCCACTTGAGCTGGAGCCCGGAATCTGAGGCCCACCCTCCTTTGTTTGGTTTCAGAGCCCAGGCTCCAGCCTAAGCAGGAACATCTACACTGCTATTTTTTGTCCTGTAGCACAAACCCCATGAGCCTGACTCAGTTGACCCAGGCTTTGAGACTCATTGATGTGTTTTTTATTTTGTTTTGTTTGCAATGTAGATGTACCCTAAGGGAGTGACTATATGATTAAGGCCTGGCTGTAGCCTCTCTCTCGACGTTCAAGGAAGCTTGCATTGATCGGTCAAGGAGGAACAACTTCACATGAGTGTGAAGTTCACTTCACCCTGGGTCCGAGTGAGTTTTGAGAAGAATGACATGCCAACATTGCTATTGAATGTGTCTCTCGTCTAGGCAGAGTAGGAGCATCAGTAGCCATCAGGCACAGAAGCATATCACAAGGGACAGGTACTGAATCTTGGAGATTTAGCTTCTGCCCTGTTGCTAGCACACGTCTATAGGGCGAAAGTAGGATCTATACTAATTGAAGCTTATTTAAAAAGTAATTAATAAGTATTTAGCCAATAGGCTATTAACTAAACAACTAATTAAATAAAATAACTAGTTAGGATTCTAGCCAACTAAGCAAGACTAACTGTGCAAAGAAAGGATGGACACTGCACAGCTTCCATCTCATAGCTATAGGCAATAAGAAGGAACCAAAGGATGGTTGGGCTTTATGCCCTTAGGTGGAGGGGCTGGGGGAGAAGGACGTATGAGGGTACTGTAGGTCCAAGCATGGCCACAGGCACTGCTGGCCAAAAAAATCCTATCTTGCGCGCATGTAAGCCCAGAGTGGAATCCACATGGACAATCACTCAGAGAAGATCTCAGTTGAACCATGTCAGTCTCATGGTTCATTTTGGGGAGAGGTGAAACTGGTACCATGTGCCTCCAACGAGAAACACAGGGCATTTAATAAATAAGCTCCACATTTTTACAAGAATCATGCCTTCTTTCTGTTCTCTACATTAGCCAAAGTAGAGATCAACAGTAACACTGGTTCAAGTTCTGGAATTTTGCCACAAAAAACTGCTAATCCAAGGGACCAGTTATATATGTAAAGTTGAATGTCAGGTTCTTGTCAACTGCTGGGGCTAGAATTTAATGTAGTGTATCACTGGAAAGTTTATATTCCCAACTCGCCAATAAAATATAAAAATAAATGAGTGTGCTGGAAGACATCACGATTACCATCTTATCACCTCACAGCCCTTGACCTGACTTCCAAACTGGTTTAGTAATTGCTCTTTTGAGGCTGCCAATGCTAAAAATTGTGTTTTAAACTTTCTAGAAGTGGCTGTGAATCCTCACTATCAAGTAGTTTAATCTGTGTAACTCACTCATCTACTAGTTCAAGAGACATGGACTACTGAAACAACAACAAAACATCGCAGACTTGACAAGAAACAAGACAGCTGTTACCTGGGGGTTGTGAGGTGTTTTTTTTGTTTTTGTTTTAAGTCAGTATTTTTGTTATTACATTTTAAATTTATTAAGTTCCTGATTCTAACATAGGCAGCTGCCATTTCCACTTTCATAAAGTATTACAATGGCATATTGAACTGAGAGGAGAAAAGATTAAACTGAAATTCTGTCCCACCATATGATTTTTTATTTTCTTCACTTAAATTCGCTGGACCAGCATATTGCCTCTAACTTGGAAACAGTAGCTACATATATTAGCAGAAATGGCTTCTCAAATTTCCTAGAAGAGGAAAACAAGAGGAGTACAAATATTTCTTTAAAGCTTCCATGACTTTATCAATAGCCTGATCCTGAGACATGCTGAATTGTCCCAACTCCATTTCATATGGTTGTTCTGTACTTCCCTAAGAGAGGTTCCCAACAGGGCTAGAACCAGTTTTGCAGACCACTACAAATGCTTTCTGGGTTAAACTTTTCTACACACTGTTCTTGGACCAGGAGAAAACTTTTCAGTTCTTGTTGGATGAATCACACCTCTCATATTGCTTTTGCCCCTTCACGATGCCTCCGTCTCCCCCTCCTCATACACACAAGAGGCAGTGCTCCTTGTTCTGAAAATAAATGCCCCATCAGGTAGGCTAAACTTTTTATCTTCTGTTTTTCTTTCTTTCCATAAGCATTCTCTTCTCTCTCTCTCTCGGTGCCTTTAGTATTATAATACTATTGTCACACTTACTAAGACTATACGCTATATTGTATTAGCAGAGGGAGAAAAAAAAAAGTGTCATTGCAGTGAATTGTATGCTCAGAACAGAACCCTATGCTTACAAATGGACTGTATAGGTTATAAAAAAGGGAAGTACAGCTACAGAACCTGAAGATTTTTTTAACCAAAAACAGATAAAAGCAAAGAGCTTAAACTGCTAAATTAACTGCATAATTGTTCCAAGGATTCTTATTATTATTGAACTAGATGAAAAGTAGGTGTGAAGTGTGACACTTTAGAGCAGTCATGTGACAGGACTGTGATCAGGAAATATGGTAATTTGCAATGTAGAGGGAACTCTCTCAAAGCAGCAGTAGTAAATTGACTTGTGCAGTGAATGCACATTTACAGAACTTGTGAAATGCCCCAATTATACCTGTGATTTAAACAGGAGGGATATGATGCCACCAAGAAGAAATACTATAGCAGAGGATGCTTGAATAGCCCAGCTGTGATGTTCTGTATAGAACTGGTCAAAAAAAATTTAGTCAATGATTTACTGACAAAAAAATGCCCTTTTGCAAAAATTTTCGGTTTTACTGCCGAATTTTCATTTTCTCTGACTCTCCAGTTCCTGGAGCTTGAGGCTCAGGTGCACTGAACAGCCAGAGTTTTTTGGTTCTACCAAAGCTGATTTTTTCTTGAAATCCCTTCCTGTGACAAAATTCATGTTTTTGATGTTTCATCCCAGTTCAGGACAAAAATGTTGCCAAAACTGAAATGTTTTGTGGAAAGGAATTCCCATTTCTTGGCCAGCTTTAATTATGAACATCACTTTTGTGTGTAGCTCCTTTTTTCTGACTTTGGGGTGCAACTTTTTATTTCTTTATCTGTTAGAGTGAGGAATTCAAATCTTGCCCATGTAAAGCTCACCAAGGGTATGTTCAGTGCTCTTAGGAAAAGGAAAAAGAAAAAAAAAGAAGAATAGACCCCACCCCACCCACCCCAGCTCTGTGATGGACCTTTACTCCATTGACATCACATAATTTGTCTGTGGATGTGAAAATTTCCTAGCACTAATTAATACTCATGATCTACAGGGATCCCCAACTCATTAGAGTATAATTGGGGATATAAGAGCAGATTTAGGATTCCACAGATAATTGCAATTGTTTTAAAAATACAAATGATCTAATAAGGTTTTAAGTTAGTGCTATTAGACATAGGTTACAATCTTAACTGTATTTTAAAACTGTGTTGTCTGGGATTACATGTTGACAGTGTGGGAAAGTAAATGTTGCTCAAAATTTTGTTTTCAATTGTATGTAAATTTGTAACCATGTCATTAGATTTTTCATATATGAAGTCAGAGAAAATTAGTGCATATTCATGAACTTTATGCAAGGGTTAAGAACATCTGCCTTGGTGCCAACTTTATTATAGGTCATAAACAAAGGGATTTGTCAAGATGTGTCTTTAGTCTGAGGTGTACAGGAGGAGAGGAAGAAAGATCAACCTGCCACCTCCTACCTACTCAGAAACACTAAGCTCATTTTAAAGCAAAGGACAAATGTAACATTTTGAGAATAGAGTCCCATAATGTCTAAGCACAAAACTGAATCAATGAAATACATGCAATGCAATCTTTACAATTACCTGGAGTCAGGGTATTTAGTAAGCGTGGCCAAGCTGCTGGTGTACATGTGCCCACCCACATCAATATGAACTGGTGCGTTGGATTTTGTGAGCTGTGCTGGAGTGGGGATGCCTTGATTGTTCAACGGAGATGCAGGGGATCTAGTGATCAGAGGTCTTGACATATTTGGCCGATTGTCCTGTAAAGAGAAAGACACGAGTCAGGAATTTCCTTAAGGCTGCCCGGCTGCCCCAAAGACACAGATGCCCACTGAACAGTGAAGAGACACCTATCACTAATCTCATCTTCAGCCTGCAACTTTAATTTTATTACGTCAGAGACTGGTATTAGTTTTTTCTTTAAAAATATTAGTTCAACTTTTAAACTTAAATATAGTTGTGCTGAATAAAGTGGAATAAAGTATAATTATAAAACCCTCAAAAAGAGAGACATGAAACTATTAGTGTTGAATAAAAAAGTTGTTTCTGAATACTATTCATTATAAAACTATTCCATATAAAATAGGAATACTCACTTATTTAAGAGCTATACTGATAGTTTTAAAGGAGTCAGAAAGGATAAAAACAATACACACATTTTAAAATTAAAAAGCACACAGGATTTGGGTTTCTTTCCAAATTCCACTCATTGTTATGCAGTTAGGACAGATAAATACAAACCCTCAGCTCTTCCATTCTGCAAAGGCTTCTCTTGAATTTCCAATCCACATATCACGAAAAGAAAAAGAGGAAACACCTGGACTAGTCAACTGTTCATGTACTGTAAAACAATGGGCACCGACAGCCTTTGAGAAAGACATTTTCCATTAAAAATTATACTATAGTGACAAGTGCCCCTATGTGCCCCAAACAGACTGCTGTTCTGAGCAGCTTCCCAATCCAAAGCAAGCTCCGAAAGTAGAACAGAAACAGATGCTGATGAAACAAACTTTTAGTCACAGAGGAGGAATAAGTGTAGTGCATTCTGTGCATGCAATAGGGTGGGGCAGGGTGAAGTGCTTTGCAGAAGCCAGTAAGGCAGGCTATTTTCAAACCTCTGGAATTCAAACAAACTCGGTCTAGATTTGTTTTGAGACAATTTCACTTCTTACCTACAGGCAGGATACATATTCAGTGGAATCCTATTAATACATGTTGAGAACTGGTAATTATGGAATTTTTCATTTAAAAAAATAAGCAAAATAATGAGAAATCAAAAAACATGCTTTGTTCGTTTAGCAAGTCATTTAGTTGTAAGAGGTAATGGATTCTTAGAACAGCACTATGATATCAAGTCTGAGAAGCAGGGAGAAAAAACAGCTGAGTGCAAGAATTATGGGGTATTCAGATTAATGAGGTTCTTTTGTGTTTAAAAAAATTATAAATTTTTACATTGCTCTTAAAGATAAACTATTAAGGCAGTATGAGGTAGATACTTGTCTAACTGAAATAATGCAGTGGCCACTGTTGCCAATAAATTCAAACACAAGGCATCTATAAACCATATATTTAAACAACTTTCATACACAAAAGTGAACTTGGGTCAAATATAGACAAGAAGGAAGGGAATGGAGTAAAAAGTCTGGCTAATTTTTGCTCATAAAATACACCTTAACGTTTGCAGAATATCAATCTTAAGAACTAGAATTTCTTGAGGACCTGCTTGGGGCAGAACGAAGACGAGTCCAGACAAGATACTAGATATACACGCTACACAAAACCCTGGCATCTACTATAAATGTGGTGTGGCACAACCACCACCCTAAGATGCTACTGATCTGCATAATGCGATTGGGTTAAAAGTATTCAAAATAAAAAGGGCTACAGGAAAGTAGCCGGAGAAGTGACAGGGAAGGAAAACGCAAAAATGACACAAACTGGAAATAAATGTGATAATTAATAGCCATGACAGGAGTGAAGAAAAGCACGTTAAGTAAGAGCTTTAAAAATTAACTAGAAAAGGTGATTAAAACCAAAAACAAATTCGGTGAGGTGTATGCAATGCATTATATTACCTCCCTTTCTAGTATTTTTTTTGTCCAACACACATTCCTGTTACAATTTAGCACACTGCAGCTCCATGGAGTCTGAAATAGTTTTTCAATTGGACATATCGTACTGTATATCCTGCCTCGGGGTTCTCAGGAGAAAATGAACAGATTTGCAGGGTTAATAATGTAGTTAGACTGGGACCTCATTCAGCATAACTGTGATAGTGCAAGGTGTACAAATTGGTAAAAAAAGAAAAAAGTACAGCATAACAGACCATTGCAAGGATGGCAGATTAGAATGTGGAATTACCACAGTTTTTTAGTTAAG
This sequence comes from Trachemys scripta elegans, assembly GCF_013100865.1. Classification (NCBI taxonomy): domain Eukaryota; kingdom Metazoa; phylum Chordata; order Testudines; family Emydidae; genus Trachemys; species Trachemys scripta. Next base: position 205,788,658 of record NC_048299.1, read on the forward strand.
TCACAAGAGGAATGAAAGTGGTTTCCAGGTGTAAGCTATAACCAACTAGGCTATCATTCACAAACAGTTTTTACCTGAAAATTCCATGAAATAAAGAGGTTTTCCTACAAAACTTTGTGATCCTGTTTAACTCTAGAGCATTCTTCCTTTCAAGCCACCTGAATCTGTTGTTCCTGAAGGAAGAATGCCCATATCTCAAAATTTAGTTGTTAAATAGAACAAGGTTAAAATTTTCTCCACCCTTAGCTTACTATTTGGCACATCTCACTGGACATGTCTAGTTAGCTACAGTTTTAGGGACACTTTGAAAGAGGACAATATGACTTGCAGTATGGTGGTGCCTAGAGAACTTAAATTCGGATGGGTTCCCATTGTGCTACATGCCACAATAAACCGTTTATAATCTTAAGAGGTACAATCCTCAAGCATAACATGAAGCAACACCGTCCAGCGGACAGAGCACAAGACTATTTTAATAACTGTTAAACTGTTCAGAATTAAAAGGGTAATCAGTGCATGCCATGGGAGAAATGAAGATGTAGATTTGATGACGGAATGACCAGCCCCTTATAACAGTTCCCCAATAAATACATTACTGGTACTGGGTTAGTATGAATGAGGAACTGAACAATGAAAGGCAAAGGGGTTGACGGGAAAAAACGTTCATAGCCAGAAATTGTTAATAAAAAGGAAATTATTGATCAAACAAGCCGTTTAATTTGGCATTTGTATTGTGTTTGTGCACAATTACAATTCCCATTGTCTAAACTGCTTACAAATACAATTACCTTTAAAAATAAAACACAAGAGGGGAAAAAACAAGCAGGTGGTAGAAAAGATCTGAGAACACTGAGGACCTGCCCCCACTTCTGTAGTCTCATGTGGCCATTCGGACACAATGGATGGAACAGTTACTGTTTCAAGACTGGGGATATTTGGACATTGTTCTTGAAGCAGACAACAATTTGGTTTATAAAAACGGAGTCCATTCATTAGAGGGGGCACTGTTAAGGACAGCTATGCCCCCCCCCCCATAGACAGCAGCTCCCATATTTTTTTACCCTCTCATCTTTCACTTTATTCTTGTTCCTTACAGTTTTTTCAATCATGATCCAATTTTAAAAGCCAATGCATATTTCAATTATTTTGATTCATTGAAATTTTGTTCAACATGCCTATTTCAGATACCTGTGAATTACTGATCAGCAGCAGAGTGTTTGAAGGGATTTGACTCCAGGCACATTTCAAATGATGACATTGGATCCTAAAACCAGGAACACTTTTTAACTGATATTGGGATCAAAAGCACTACGGAAGCCTAGAACTACAGGCAGATCAATTTTTCATCATTTAGCCAAGTTTAAAAAAATTGCAGTTTACAGTATGCCTTTAATTGCTGTGATTGAGAACACTGAAATTAAAAATATTTTAAACAGTTAAGAGTTTCTCTGCTTCCTTGCTGAAATTTACAGGGTTCTTCTCAACAAAGGACACTGGGTGGTCCAAGAGCGCCACTAAACATGCTTAGACCTGCCCTTCTTCCTGCTCCTCTGTGCCCAATCCTGCCTGCCTATTCAACAACAGCCTAGGATGTGAAACCGTGCAATTTCTAACCTCCTCCCCTGGGACTTACAGAAGTTCTTGGCAGTGAAAAGTCTTTTCCCCGGGCAGGGGTTTGAGGAGTATACAGAAGGCAGTCCTTGGCTCCCTCGTTCTCCTCCAATTCTTGCTGCTCCCCAACTCCATTCAGAGGTTTTGAGAAAGAGAGATTTCCCTGGCCCAGATTCAGAAGCAGCAGCAGCCCTTTTGCAGGAATTGGGGAAGAGTGAAGTCAGCTAACCATCAGGGAAGTACATGGGTGTGATGTCAACATGCCGGTACATGACAGAGGAAATGCAATTATCATCCATAAAACAGGGGAAAACTATACACAAAGATTGCCAAATGCACCAAGCTAAACCAACTGAAAGACACGGATTCCCCTCTGTCTCGGGTAATATCCAGACGGAAGCGTCATTTACCAGTTGACTATAAACTCCTTTAAGCAGGAAACTGGAATTTTTTTACTCAAGTCAGAAACAAAAATATTATGCATCTCACTGTTAAATTCTGATACAAACAGGCTGAGGTAATTCACTGGGGGACAGACATCTAGAGATAAAATTCTAGCAGAACCACAGCAGGGATAGATTCACCATGACATTTTGAGTATGCCCAAACATAACTATAATCTAAGTAACATTACACATGTTCCACATATTCTTTGTAAACCTTTATTTTCAGGTCCCTCTAACTTCCTTGAAAGTATCATTTGTCCTGCAGTTTCATAAATTTGAGACCTACAGTTGCACTGTCTTGCTGTTAAACACAAACATAGGTGACTTTGTTTTAATATTGTTAACCAAGCAGACCATGTTGTCTCTTGTAGGAGAGCTCCACTTGCCAGTAGAGGGACAAGGACAGGAATGGACGGACTGACAGAGTGTTAAGGCTTCCCCACCCTAACGGCTGATCTCCACTGGGCTCAGTGAGGCTTTGAGCAGCTCTTCTAGTTTATGCCAATGATATAATGGATCCTATGTAACAAAGCTCTGCTCTGCCATATTCCTCCCTGTCCATTTCTTTCACTGGCAGACTCATATTCCAGGGAAATTCCCTGCTGGCTATTTGTGGACAGATTCCAGCCCTTTGCACCACAAAGAAGCCAGATATCATTTCAGAATCCAGCCCGAAGTTTGTTTCCATCTGCCATATTTGTTTTCTTAACTGAAAGAAGTTTGAAGACTTTCAAATTAAAAATTTCCATGGACTTGGTCCTCATTCAAGACAGCTGACTCTGACCCTCTGAAGAAGTCCCATTTACAAACAAAGCTGTGTTTGGAATTTGCACTAGACTGCACACACAAGTCAGATTTTGCATGATCAAAGGCTGTATGGTCAACAGAATTTTGTAGCTGTTCTAGAGAAAGCAAAATTTAGATGTACCAGGCATAAGGTGTCAGAGTAAAGGCCAACAAATCTGCTGTGACTATTCCAAGGATGTTTAAGTGTGGGGGTGGGGGGTGGGGGAAGGACACCTGTACTTTCAAACCATTTATTCCATTAAGATGCTTATCTCCACTTTTAACTGGCTTCTACTGTTCTGATGTAAAACTGTGCTTTTGGAGAGACTGGGAGGATGACTGATTTGCTTCATCAGTTTGATCCTGTACAAACTGCCTCATGCAATAGGTTTCAAGGAGCGTATATTCCCAGTGATTTTAATTAAGCTACCACCACTAGAAAGGTAAACGAAGATAAGATTCTGCCAGATACAGCAAGAGAGTCAACATTTGCCAACATTCTAAATAGGGATACCACTGTATGAAACAGTTAACATTAAGTGCTTTAAAAAAGTTAGAGCCTACAGAGAGTATCACTTTCAGTATCAAAGACCGACTCAATAGCAGCCTATGGCTGCCATAGGTACAAAACACTTTGCCTCTAAGCTCCTGTCATTAGAAACAGCTTTCCTGGAAGTGAGAGAAATTACCTGAGTTTTATATGAAAGAAGATATACAAGAAGTTGTGTGCAATGTGTTTTCACAAGTTTTTCTGCTGACAATAGGACTGAAAGTACGGCATGCCTACTAAGGTCAATTTTCCCTTCCAAGTACCTATCGCTGATGCCAACGAGTAGCAGTGCTGATCTGAATATCTTGGACCACTGAACCCTTGGTGTAGCAGGTGCAACTTGAAATTACTTTCATAGATGCTGCACTTAGAAACATCAGGGCTGAATTTAGTCCTTGGTTTTTTGGATGCTAGCATTAGGTTGTCACTGCAGCATGACAATACTACTCTAACAAGACAGTGGACAAAGATCTAACAATATTAAAGCTTCTTTCAAGTTCCTCTTAAGAATTCCCTTTTCGCTCTGTACTTGGAAGAAAATAAAACCCTTCCTCTTAAAGAATTTTTTTTTAAAAGAATCCTTAAAAATCAAGGATTTAGATTGCCCTTATTTATCAATTCCAAGTGGAGATTTCTGCCCTAGCAGGAAGTTCCTATTCAATTTTTGTAGTGTCTTCACAAGCAGGTGAATAACATTCTCTTTCATTGATTTAAAGGGGAAGAATGAAGGTCTTTCTGAGCTGTGTTTGTGCATCTTGAATTTCTAGAAAGATCATTAACTTCCTAAACATGGCGTCAAAATTTGAATAAATACTGGTCAGGCTATTCTTGTACTGAGCTCATGGTCTTAGCCTGATACGTCTCACCAAGAGGATTAACAAATACCCAAAACAACAAGAGCTACTAATTTTTCCCCTCTCCAAATTAAAATTCTCTTTCTTTGCTGGTATGTGAAGGAAGATTAATACCACTTATAAAAGTCACGTCTGAAGAGTGAGGCATGCCTATTTTAAAAATCCACCTCTGCTATAGAGAAGTCTACTTTGTCTCCTCAGAAGAGGACGAGGCAGAATCTTTTACTGGACCAACTTCTGTTGGTAAAAGAAAGAGAAAGCTTTCACTGAGGAAGAGCTCTGTGCAGCTCCAAAGCTTGTCTCTTTCAGGAACAAAAGGAAGCTGGTCCAATAGAATATATTACCTCACCTACCTTGTCTCTCATATCCTGGAACCAACACAGCTTCAACATTGCAAACTTCTTCTAAAGAATCAGTTAACTGTCCATTTGAACAGGACATTTTTTTTAATAAAAAACCCAGTAGAGGTTTTTTTTTTTTTTTTTTTTTTTTTTATAAAGCACAACAAAAATATATACAAATCAACTTTGCATGAGAAAATTTCTACTATAGTTTCTGGAGTACCTCCCCTTGGGAGTGTTCCAGAAGACTGTCTATCTCTTTACAAAGCGAGGCTAACACCCATTATAAAACTGCCAGAGGCACATTAGATGTTTGTTCTCCCCCTAGCACTTTCAGCCTCAGAAGTAGAAGGAACACTGCCAGTTACCATCTCTGCTGAGAAAGCACGAGATACAATTTCACCCTGGGAAAACTGCTGAATGGGGATGTTCTGGTGTGGCATAGGCCTTGCCTGCACAATCCAATGGCTCTTTTGAATCAGAGAGGCCTGAAACAGTGCGGATGAAAAACATAGCATCTCCCTTACAATCAGCCAGGCTCCTGCTTCCCTCTGTACTTAAATATGTTTTATTAATTTGCCCAGCAGCAGAAAGAGATCATTCTAACTCATTTATAGAATATGCATTTTTGGCAGCAGCAAACGAGACATTATCAACTTGAAGTCCAAACAATTAAGAAAGGGATTAGCTGTACAGGAGAAACAGTGAAACTTACTATATAGAAAGTGCTGTCAAATGCAAAAATTGACCACAGTGAAAAAAAAAAAAATCTTTTAATGTTTCTTGTAACGATTGTTGGCAAAATCTTTTCAGACTGACATGCAATTTTAAGTGGACTGTGTCCCTTTAATGGGAATAAAAAAAAAAAAGTCATACAGAAAGACATTTCTAGCAATAATAATCCAATTACAGAACAATAGACAGGAAAAAGAATTGATCAGAAGTACAGTAAGAAGGTATTTATAATATACATAATTTGAGGTGAAAAGATAAAACCAGTACCATGAGTAAGCAATTCCAATTCAGAATCTGGTGTAGAATTAAGGAACAGCAATGTTGAAGAGCAAGCTTGCATTGTAAACTACTCATACTGGCGTTAACACAAAACTACTGTCCATGGCCAGAAAGTGTTCTCTGATGAGAGGGTTTTATTATTGTTTCTGGCACCACCAACCAGGCGATAGATAATGTATAAATATAAAGAAGGCACGATCTCTGTCCCAAAGGAAAATAAACTAAATGGATAAAAAGAGGTGGAAAGGGGATAAAACATAAGTAAAGTGATCAAGATACAGCAAAATCACCACTTTGACAACACTTTTTGTGGGTTTTTTTTCTCCATTTATTTGAAGTTCTGGTTTGATTGTACAGTTTTGTAACTAGTAAGTGTGTTCTAAATTCAAACTGCATCTTTATACTTTGATAGTTTGAAAAAAGTTTTGTTCTAACCATGGGACAGTATTCCTGCCTTCATCCCTAAATGTACCACACATATGACTATTAGGGATCGTTTGGGGAATAAGACGGCAGGGGAGGAGGAAATAAGGTAGAACATGGTTATTGGCTTACAGAACAGAATAATTCTGTGCTTGGCAAGAAGGAGACCATCTGGCATATGAACAAAGAATATTTTATATTTGGTTCATTTGAATCCATTATGTGTAAAAGATATGTTGAGATACAAGCTAAGAAATAGAGTTTTGCTGATTACTGTTTTCGGATTTCTTTGAGTGGCTATAGGAGCTGCCAAATGGGTATCTGTGTCACATAAGCTAATTTTAGCATTTTTGCCCACAAGGGTGGATTAACCACAGTTCCATATAACCATGCACTATATAAGGGGACCACTGCTGCCGCCACCACCAGGCAGCTACTGCTGATCCCATGAAGCTGTGACCAGCTAACTAGTTTAAGGCAGAATTATCTGTCTGAAACTAACTTTGCTACCTAATAATGAGGCATCCTACTGAAAATGTCACAGAAGCTCTTCCCACTCTGGGATTTTATTTGAGAAAGGCTTTTTGTTGATACCATAGCATGATACAACGTACACATTTTCTTGAGAAGTGCAGACAACATTCTTATTCCATAGAGATTTGCAGGTGAGATATGCAATCCAAGCACTTCTAGATCTGGTTCATGCTTCTTTGGTCTTAAATGCCTTGTGAAAACAGATGATAGAGATCCTACGTTTGATTACTTAGTGAAGATTTAAAATGGTCAAGCCTGGAGAAGAAACCAGTAGATGGGACATTATATGTGGGGCATCACATATAAGATAGTGAACGGCATAAAGAAAGTAAATGGGGCATTCCTATTTAACTCCTTTGGTACCTGGCAAGGCAAGAAATAAAGAGACTTAAAAACACACAAAAGACAATTCATTGGCACAATATTAGAGGGCAAGAGCAAAGGAAGAATCACATGAGGATTAGACAATTTTTAGGAAATCTTAATTTAAAGAAAATCCACAGCAACAGGCAGGCTAATACCAAATGTAAAAAAACACAAAGATTTTAATTAATATGCCTAATTTAAACTTCCTAGGTTCCTCACACTACAGAGCAGAAACTAGCAGCTAGCAGAAGCCAATCACTAACTGGTAGGGAATAAATTCTCTCTCTGAACCAGTTACTCCTGAACTGCCCACTTCAGAGGAGCATGCACAAGAAACCCTGAAGCATCTGGCACTGGCCATTTTCAGGCACAAATTATGGACTCGATGGACAACTAGTCTAAACTGATACAGCAGACATAGGCAAAGTTCTCTTTATGTGATAGAATGGTCTTACGACATTATAAAAACTAAACAAAAGTTATACTGAAGCCTTGTCTCATTGATCAGCAACTATAAAAAAAACACCCTAATGTTGGCTCTAGACACATTTTGAGCATGTACATTGACTTTTGTTGAATTTGAATATTATATAAATATAAATAAACAAACAAACAATTAAACCAATGGGAAGCACTAAATCTCATACTACTTTCATTGGCACTGCCATGCAAAGTAAACAATTTTTATCACAAGGATTATCTGGGAGGGTATGCATATTCCTCATTTCATATAATATTTGAAGGAACTATGACATCAGATGTGGCTAAAAATTTATAAATCCAAACCTAACTGGAACTAGCTAGATGGAAACCAGGCCAAGAGGTCTTGTCATCCAGATATGACAAGAGGCCCTGTTCTTTTGATCCCTCTAGTAATTCAGGAACCAAATATATTTTTATATGGAGGTGTGCCATAAGTAATAAAAACACTATTGCAGCTAACGGGGTTAACAGTCACCATACAGCCTGAGCTGCTGCTTGCTGGCTCTGACAAAACCTCTGGGCAAGTTTTCAAAAGTGTTCAACACCTAGCAGCTTCGTTGAGAATATCAAGTTCCTGTAAAGAGCTCTTCACTTGACCACAAGCAAGAACAAGCTGCCTGGGAATTTCTAGAAGGCTGAGGTAATGGTAGCTGATGGAATGCAACCAATAGGCATGGGGAGGTCACATGTCATCATCCACAGCCACTACACCTTTGGAGCCAAAAAGCTTTAAACAAGGGGAGTTATGCACTGGGACCATGAAACCCAAGAGAGAACACAGCAAGTATGGAATGCTTAGAGCAGTATGAGTTACATGGAAAAGCAGAGTTTTATTTAAAAGTATTGAGCAGAACCCCAAATTAGCTATAGCGTATATGTACAAACTGGAATCAATGGGTCATGTTTTTCATTGATACGCATGATAAAGGGTCTAATGATTTACTGAAAGCCACTTCCTTCCATCCAAAATCTGGTGCCACTTGGTATCTTTAGCTTAAGAACTTGAGGACCCATTTTCCTTTCCTTCTGGCTTGTTTGCCACTCTGATGCTTGGTTGTATTATTCCTGTTTTGAGCTAAATTAAATAGGAGAAGCAAAGCTTTAACTCAGTAGTAGTAATAAATGGGGTTAGCCTGGCATTGATCTGTGTAAAGGGGCCAAAGCTAGGAATGCCAGAAGCAAAATGTGGCCAGTGAACTCTACTGCACCAAACACTGACCTGCAGCTGAATTCTTAGCCCAGATTACAACAGAAGCAGACTTGCTTCTCAGAACAAAGGATATTTCAGGCAGCACATTAGTGAGTGAAACTGTTTTTATAACAGCAGATGGAGGAGACACTGACCATTAAAAAAAAAAAAAAAAAACTAGTATTTTTTAGAAAGGTGACTAAGTAATACAGCACACACACATATCTTGTTCTGCATTCCTGTTGCACTGACCAAACATTAGGACCACACTCCAAAGAAACATCATTATTCTTCATCTTTGATAAATATCTTCAGTAAATGAGAATACCACTGCAGGAGTTAAAAAGCAACTATTTGAAGTGCAGCATGTTTTAAATTTTAATATTTTGCAGAGTGAGGTAAAACAAATCTCAAAATCCTACAGAATCAGGAGTCTCGAGTTTCCTACAAGGGAAGGCCCTTTTTACATTTATTACTTAAAATTCAGTCAACAACATTTACAGAATGCAGTATTCCCACAATAGTTAGGAAACATGGCCCAGATTAACTTGGTACAATGCAAAGCAGCTGGAGGGTGCCGGTGAATCTGGCCCCATGACCATCAAGTTTAATAAAAAAAAAAAAATGTATATATGAGAGAGAGAGATACCTATCTCATAGAACTGGAAGGGACCCCAAAAGATCATTGAGTCCAGCCCCCTGCTTTCACTAGCAGGACCAAGTACTGATTTTGCCCCAGATGCCTACATGGTCCCTCAAGGATTAAACTCACAATGCTGGGTTTAGCAAGCCAATGCTCAAACCACTGAGCTATCCCTCTCCCCACTACACATGTGGTTTGGAATAAGATGCTTTTTACCCACATTGTGCTGTGATCAAATCTGAGCTCAAACCAAGCAAGGTCAGTCCAGGTCAGTATTTGAATAGAGAATCTAATACCTAGGCACTACAAGAACTGGTACTGGCCACTTAGGTAGTGGTATTCCAAGTCCGTACTGAGTTAATAAACAGGCATGACATTAGGCATTAGACATGACAATATTTCTGGAAAGGCCAATAAATGAGGTATTGGCCACTTGTAAAGATCCAAAGAATCACCTTTGGATCTTTGACCACATTTTGTAAGGTTAAATTTGCTGTTCAAACTCCTGTAGGGAACAGTGAAACTGTCAAAAATCACTGTTAGTTTCATACCGATGTTTGGCAAAGCTAAGAGATGATGGCTTGTGGACAACCTTTGAATTCACGGCATTTGTTTTTAGACACTGTACCAAGTACCAGTCAGTGCTCATTTGCATGATTTAGAATTACAGTCTTAAAGCTCAATCCAATGTCCACTGAAGTCAATAGGGATCTTCCCATTGACTTAAATGGGAGCTGGACAAGGTCTATTGAGAGTTTCTACCAACAATAAAAGGAGAGAGAGAGAGAGAGAATAAAAAAAAAAAAAAAAAAAAAAAAAAAAGATGTTCCCTCAGGGGTCTGTACTGGGACCAGTCCTATTCAACATATTCATAAATGATCTGGAAAAAGGGGCAAACAGTGAGGTAGAAAAATTTGCAGATGATACAAAACTACTCAAGATACTTAAGTCCCAGGCAGACTGCGAAGAGCTACAAAAAGATCTCTCAAAACTGAGTGACTGGCAACAAAATGGCAGATGAAATTCAGTGTTGATAAATACATACAAAGTAATGCACATTGGAAAACATAATTCCAACTATACATATAAAATGATGGGGTCTAAGTAGCTGTTACCACTCAAGAAAGAGATCTTGGAGTCATTGTGGATAGTTCTCTGAAATCATCCACTCAATGTGCAGAAGCAGTCAAAAAAGCAAACAGAATGTTGGGAATCATTAAGAAAGGGATAGATAATAAGACAGAAAATATCATATTGCCTCTATATAAATCCATGGTACGCCCACATCTTGAATACTGCCTGCAGATGTGGTCTCTCCATCTCAAAAAAGATATATTGGAATTGGAAAAGGTTCAGAAAAGGGCAACAAAAATGATTAGGGGTATGGAACAGCTTTCAAATGAGGAGAGATTAATAAAGACTGGGACTTCACAGCTTGGAAGAGAGATGACTAAGTGGGATATGATAGAGGTCTATAAAATCATGACTGGTGTGGAAAAAGTAAATAAGGAAATATTATTTACTCCTGCTCATAACACAAGAACTAGGGGTCAACCAAATGAAATTAATAGGCAGCAGGTTTAAAACAAACAAAAGGAAGTATTTCTTCACACAACGCAATGCACAGTCAACCTGTGGAACTCTTTGCCAGAGGATGTTGTGAAAGCCAAGACTATAACAGGGTTCAAAAAAGAACTAGGTAAATTCATGGAGGATAGGTCCATCAATGGCTATTAGCCAGGATGGGTAGGGATGGTGTACGTAGCCTCTGTTTGCCAGAAGCTGGAAATGGGCGACAGGGACTGGATTACTTGATTACTTATTTATTCCCTCTGGGGCACTTGGCATTGGCCACTGTCGGAAGATAGGATCCTGGGCTAGATGGACCTTTGGTCTGACCCAGTTTGGCTGTTCTTATGTTCTTAGAAAAAGACCATACTAAGTCCCAGATGTTTTGATTTTTTTAATCAAATCAACAGGTCCTACAAAGTGCTGTCTTTCTCGGATCAATTTTCATATTTTAACACTACGTGCCAATTAACATGAACATTTATTTTAGAATGAGAATAGTAAAATACCCAACCATTGTTGAAACCTTATAAGCAGATTGTACCAGTCCTCCTTCTCCATGCTGCCCGGGAAGCCTCATTCCAGCACTATTTTTAAAATAATTTTTTTTGGAAAAAACAAAACAAAAAAATCCACCAGGGGAGGGATAGCCTGCTAAACCCAGTTCAATTGTGATTGTGAGTTCAATCCTTGAGGGGGCCATTTAGGGATCTAGGGGCAAAAATCTGTCTGGGAATTAGTCCTGCGTTGAGCCGGGGGTTGGACTAGATGACCTCCTGAAGTCCCTTCCAACCCTGATATTCTATGATTCTACGATAGCTTGTGGGAGGTCAAGTAAGTTACTTTGAAAAATCATATGGCTCAGATTTGAGAGACTTTTGAACTACAGTTGAGATATAAAGCTGCAATACTGTACTACACACTTAAATGCCACTTGTTTGACCCTCCTCCTCCAAGCCCATTATGGTTTGGTTCCATTCTCCAGTGGTGTTTTGTGGTAGCTATGATGTCAGAGCACGGGACATGTGGTTGCCACAACAGAGTGGAAACAGGCCAACTGATTTATGAGGACTTGTATCGACAAAACCAAAAGTTTTTGATTCACTTGTATGATGAATGGCCCTTTTATCTTCTCCACATGGGGAATTCAGCATGTAACCTTACATTTAAATAGTTACATTTATCTGAAGGTCAGTACTCAGCTCCCTTCAAGGGAAGGGGTAACTAATTCAAGAAGTTATCTTAAATTTGATATTCCGTTAAGCAAATCATATTTTCCTCAATGTTCAATAGCAAGATATTCAATTACTCAATTTTGTACACCTAGATCTGTAACAATGTGGCTCTAAATTACCACAAACTATTAACTGAAACAGTAACAGCAAAAGGTGTAGGCCAGGAGTTCTCAAACTGGGGGGTCAGAACCCCTCAGGGGGTCATGAGGTTACATGGGGGGGTCGTGAGCTGTCAACCTCCACCCCAAACCGCGCTTTGCCTCCAGCATTTATAATGGTGTTAAATATATTTAAAAGGTGTTTTTAATTTATGAAGGGGGTTGCACTAAGGGATCACCAGTTAAAAAAAAAGCTTGAGAGCCACTGGTATAGGCCCTTAAATATTTATTTAATTACTTAAATTAGTACATAGAACTATATATTTAGTTCAAATTCTATAAGCTTTATATATGTAATGAACAGAGGGCAGACACGCATTACATAAAAAACATCTTAAGTCTAGCATTTTAATTTCTTTAGTCACCTTCCACATTAAATATTTTCAGAAATATTCTAGGACACATATGAAGCTATAGCAACATCCGCAACTAAATGCATGGTCGTATGCAACATAAAACTAAATGCTATTTCTTCCCCTACTCCAACTATAGAGCTTGGGAAAGAGAGAGGAAGATGTGCAGTTTGTATTTCTGTAATAAGAGTTTGTTAAAGAGAAAGCAGTCATGAAGGAATGCAAGCTCCTAAATATCATTTGAATCCAGCTGCAAACAACGCAGCAGTGTGTTACTCAAAAAGGCTGGTCAAAACATTACTCCAAGTGAATAAATATGTTCTTGATATGGTAAATTCAGCACAGGATAATCTACCTTTAAAAGAATCACACCAATCAATTGAGAAGTGTCCTTTGGAGGGCAATTTTGATAGTGTATTGACAACCACACTTACGTTAAGTCTCAATCATGTAATATTAAATAATGAAGATTCAATACTGAAGATTAGTGTTCTTATGTTTTAGTATAGTACCTCTTCTTCTGATATAGCATCAGAAACTGTTTCCCCATTAAATACTTACATTATTCTTTTAAACGCAAGTTATATAAGACTGTATAAACAAACAGTAAGATCTTCCCCCCCATAGACTATGTGCCAACATAATTATGTAATACAATGCGCAAGGTTTATATACCCCAGATGGAACTCATTAAGGCCAAGTTTTTTGTTTTGTTTTTTTTTTAAACTAATGGTTTATCTGAAATTTTTAAATCACCAAGAACTGCACTTGAAATTACACAAACACACTGAAATAAGTAGATCTGTTCTAATTCAACCTGCATTATTTCAGTGCAAGTCTGTGCATCCTATTTCTATTTATGTTACACCGATTCCTCCCCACACCGCAAGTTAAGGGCACTTATTTGTGACAGTCAATCCAATTAAACTTTTCATTGCAATGCATTGTTACAAATAAGCCACATCCACTGTTGGCAAAAAAAGATGCTACTCCATTAAAATTGATGCATAAACACAATTTTAAGTGGCAAGAAGATTGGAAAAATATAAATAGGAAAATATTTTGAAGGAACCATGGATATTGTTCCCTAACTAAAGATCTAGACAGAAGCCCAGTTTTAAGCACCACTGAGATCCACAAACTCCCTGCTTGGCTGCCGCTTAACCCCATAGGCACCTACATTTTGACTGTAAAAGTTTTCTAGCATCTAAGTTTCTGCCTCTGAGCATATGCACTGCTGCATCCCTCTACACATCAGGATACCTAAGCCCCAGTGTAATTTTCAAACCAGAGGAAGACAGACACTCCTCCTCCTGATTGATATGCAGGCCTCAAACTGGTAGGCCAGCTTGGAGCATGCCTATTGGATTGTGCCCCATTCAAAATACTGGCAGCACTGCAGTCTCCCATATACAACTTTAGCCCAGCGGTTAGAGCACTTACCAGGTATGTGGGAGAGAGCAGTTTAATCCCCTTCCTTCACCTGGCCCGATGAGAAAGGATTTGAACATGGATCTCTAACCTCTCAGGAAAGTACCTTAATGACCAGGCTATCGGACATTTTTGTGTAGGCCTCTCCTGCTGAAGTTGTTGTTCCACTTTGGAGAAATACTTAAAAAAAGAGTCATTGGGCCAGAGAAAGAGCCAAGTGTGTACAGCACCCACATGAGGGATGGAGGGGAAGACACGTGGATTCAAGTCCCTCTGTTCCAATGACAAATTATCCAAAGTGGAACAGCTTCAACAAGAAAGACTGAGGGATCCAGCCATCAGAATATTCCATAGCCCAGTGGTTAAGGCACTTTCCCTGAGAAGTGGGAGACCCCTGTTCAAATCATCTCCCCATCAAGCAGAAGGGGGTAGGGATTAGAACTTGGGTCTCCCACATGCCACGAGAGTCCTCTAACAGCTGGGATAAAATTTTTAAGGTAGGCACCTCCATCTCCTCCATTTCTTGCTCTAATGGTTTAGACAACTAAGTTGTCTGACTCTAAGGCCATGTCTTCACTACAGAGCTAACCTAGCGCTGCTGCAATCGAAGATTTAGCGGGCCTAGTCAAGATGTGCTAAATTAATGGGAGAGCGCACTCCTGTCGATTTCCGTACTCCACTTCCCAAGAAGAGTAAGGTAAGTCAGCGGGAGAACATCTCTTGTAGACACCACTGTAAGTGGATCTAGCTATGTTGACTTCAGTTACGTTATTCAGATCAATTTACCGCAGTAGTGTAGACCTGGCCTTAGAGAGGGATTCCTGGTTGTGGATTGCAAGCAGACATAGGTACTTCCCTGCAACCCAGATTTAGGTGCCTAACTCTATGAGAGGGGCGGAGACTACAATTCATCCCTCTTGTCAGTATCTGCTATTGGCTATCTTAGGCTGCTTCCTACCTCCTGTGCTGATTCTCAAGTCCCTATCTCCTCCCATTCACTGTACAGAGAGTCTAGGCACTTAACTCAGGCTTTGTTGATCCCCTTGTTGTTCCATTGATTTTCTAGGTGCCTAAAACTAGGTGTTACAACACTGAGCATTGCAACACCTATGTCCCATTGTAGTTCTGGACCTGAGAAACCAATTGATGCATGAACCCTAAAAATTGAGCAATAAGAGAAAAGGATATTTTAAAATTGCAGAGGACGTGCCAATAAAATTGACAAGGAAGATATTCAAATTTTGCTACCTCTTAAATGGGCTCATGACCTCTTTGCACAATAGGCTACACCAGTTGGAACAAACATTCGTGTTCAGTCTAAAGGCAAAAATTGTGATTGAATGAGGCAGGGAATAAATATAAAAAAAACCATTTGTATATTTGATTTTAATTACTGTAACTTAAATAATCATGCATTACCCTGAGTTTCTTACCTGTGGGCAGGGAAGGAACTTTATAATTTGTATTATTAATGAACAAGATACAAACAAAACTAAGCCTATTACAAACCGCTTCTATATTATGATGGGTGTGCCAATACAAGGGACTTAAGAAGGTATTAAAGTGTTGTTATGACATCTTTAAATAATTTACTCTCAGCTTTTGCCCTTTTTGAAGCATGGATTCAGCCTCACGTGTATGTCTTAGACCATAGAAAGAAACTAACATATTTGCTCTGTCTACCTTAAGTTCTTATATGGCACCCATTATTGTGGTATATGAGCACCTCACAATATAGCCACACTCTTAAAAGGGAAACCAGAATACTAGTGGTAGCAAATGCATTACAAGCATTTTTTCATTTGTTTGTTTTAATCAATCAAAATCTGATTTCTAGACGCTAACTTGACTCCTCAGAGTCTGGTTAGAAGGGGCTGGGCACATCGACGTGGAAATATTCTTTGCTCCTTAGAATGTCTTTTATGCTATCTCTGTCTATCTGTGTCTATGGAGACTCATTTACTTCCACTCTGGAAGGAGTTGCATCCAGCCCTCCTTAGCTGGAAACAGTTTTTGCCCAAGGCAGGAATCAAAGGGGCGGAGGGAAACAGCAAGGATTTTGGGGCACAAGAGGACCTCACTCCAAATCCAGACAAATACCTAAACTGATCTGCTAATTAAGTGATGAGTGAACAACAAAACGTTATTAAAATCAGGTCAATTAGATTTCCGAGATGTCAAAAACAGAGCAGGGAGCAATGATGCATGTTTTTCATCACTGCCATCAAAAAGTACAAGGAAAGAGTTAAGATTTGGTAATTAGTCTTAGTCTCCCTTAAAAAAGGGAAGGGAGTCTGCTACTTTTGAAAGGTATTACACTGACACTCCAGGAGACCATCAATAGAACAAATACACCATGGGCAGAGCAAGTTTCCTCACACTGCTGTCAGTGTGCCTTGACCTGAAGAAACAGACCTCTAGGGATGAGTGTGGTTTATTCTTTATACCCATTTAATCCTTTAACTCTCTACCGAGACTGCCATCAAGAGTGACAATTAGTGTCAGTTTCGATGGTTTCTTTTGTAGTATGTCCACTAGGAACGGAACGAAGACCACTCATTCTTTCATGTATGCCACCAAACAAACAGCTTCTGAATATCTAACAGCTTTCAATCACTACGTATCTTGACTTGGGTTTGAACCAGCAATTTAGAAGTAAAAGGCCAGGAATCCCATTACCAATCTCTCAGACCAGCAGTTCTCAACTGGGGGTCTAGGGCCCCCTTTGGGGCCGTGAACAGGTTTCAGGGGGTCCACCAAGCAGGGTCACCATTAGACTTACTAGGACCCAGGGTAGAAAGCTGAAGCTGGAGCCCTTCCGCAGCAGGGCTGAAACCGAACCCCACGCCCAAACAACTTAGCTTCATTGGGCCTCCTCCTTTGGCATGGGGCCATGGGCAATTGCCCTGCTTGATACCCTCTAAAGCTGGCTCTGGCTTTTATATGCCGAAACAGTTGTTGTGGCACAGGTGGGCTGTGGAATTTTTATAGCATGTTGGGGGGCCTCAGAAAGAAAAAGGTTGACAACCCCTGTCTTAGACCACATGGATTATTCCAACTTCACCCCAAACACTTCTATTTCCTGCTTCTATGAGGAACTCCTACTTTACTCCTAAAGCATTAAAAAAAACAATGCTTTTACTACATTGTTCACTCTAGTGACAAACAATGCAAAACTCAGCCACTTTTATAGCTTATCATAAAATTTTTAAACTCTATTTCCTATCACAACTAAATGGCCTCTTCTACAGCAGGGGTTCTCAACCTTTGTGTTTCTGAGCCCCCTCCCCCTCAAACATGCTATAAAAACTCCACTGCCCGCTTATGTCACAACAGTTTTTCTGCATATAAAAGCCAGGACCAGCATTAGTGGGTAGCAAACAGGGCAACTGCCCGGGGCCCCATGTCATAGAGGGCACTGTGAAGCGAAATTGCTCAGGCTTCAACTTCAGCCCCGAGTAGCAGGGCTTGGCACCCCGGGCTACAGCCCCATGCAGCAGGACTTCTGCTTTCTGTCACGGGCCCCAGAAAGTCTAATGCCGTCCCTGCTTGATGGACCCCCTGAAACCTGCTCACGGCGCCCTCCTGGTTGAGAACCACTATTCTACAGTGACACCCTATCATTTTGCCAAAACACAGTACACTTGTTTTACATGACTTTACACACCATTAGCATATGGCTACCAGATCATAATTATGGTCTGATTTATTACAAACTGTAAACTAAAAACAAACAAAAAACAAATCACACCTTGCTTCAATTGCACTTGTAAAATGAGAGTTTAAAAATACATTGAGTCATGCTCTATCTTTGCTTATGGTATGGAGGGAAGTGTGATTTATAATGAATTTTTATTAAGGACTACAAGCTTGAGAAGATTTCTCA
Organism: Trachemys scripta elegans; assembly: GCF_013100865.1. Lineage (NCBI taxonomy): Eukaryota > Metazoa > Chordata > Testudines > Emydidae > Trachemys > Trachemys scripta. The sequence goes on from NC_048299.1 coordinate 205,806,530, forward strand.
TAAAGGAGATAAAAGGAGGGTTAGTTCAGAGTTTAAGAAATGATTTACAAATAAATTATTGGAATAAGATTTATACATTATATAGTAGTTACCCTTTTAAAAATAATCAGTTTGATAAAAATATTTTATCAAAGATACCACTGTACCAACTGGAAACTAATATTTCCTTAATTCTAAGGCTCTGAGTTTGCTTCTCAAGGTACAAATAATCAGAACTCTATATTTAATAACATAACGTACCACTGAAGCATGCAAAGTTGCCACATACCATATAATTGAATGCACAATGAAAATACTGCCTTAAGACAGAATAGCTAGAATACAAAAGAGTTTCTAGAAATATAAGCATTAGAAGGAATAATCTAACAATAACATTAGCATTTCACTAAGAGACACTGGAAGGTGTTTCACTAAAAAAAGGTGAGCGCTCAAAGAAATGTGCATATCTTCCTTTTCCCTAACACCACTGACTCCATCAATCCTGCCCCCACCATACTGTCCCCAACATACAACCTCCCACACACAAAACAAGTGAAAGAGTTTGTTCAGCAATCCAGAAGGAATAAGGCTTACTCTGAAACCAGGAAATCACTGGGTTCTTTTCAGGAATTTTACGAAGCAGCTTGGAGAGTAATGGAGTAGATCACAGTTTATACAGTAGTTTGATTAAAAACATGTTTCCCCTATTTCCTGATGGAGTTTAAATTAGATGTGCATGAGAAACTGATCCAGACACTACTTCACAGGAGATATTGCGAGTAGCTTAGGGAAATTAGTTTACTGTGCTTTAGAAGTAAAAACAGTGTTATCCTTAATTGCCACAAACTACATTATTGAAAACTGATTTCTTATTTTTCAGGCACTTATTCAAGAGCCCAGATTTGAAATAAAACTTTGAAATAAAAACTTTATGGTGATCGATTGGTTTAATTTCAGCTTTGTTTCAGGTAGGAGAAGACACTCCTTCAACCACACTTTCACATGGACGATAGGAACCCAATATTTTAGTTGGTTTTGGGACAGCATCTCTTAACTGCTTTGATAGCTGAAGGAAATAAATCAAATGCAAAACCTATTTCAAGTAATCAATTCACTGTTCTTTTGATTTTCCTCTTATGCCTCCACCTTAAAGACAACAATTTGCTCTCTTTCTCGTTCCTCACAACCCATTGCTTATCTCTAAATCTTCTTCATACCTTTGTTTCAGTCTCTGCTCAGTTTATATTTGGCTGATTCACACACTTCCCTTCTCTCTTTTCTGGTTACCTTTCTCCTATTATACTCTCACCTCCTCCAACATCACACTTGCACAGATACTCCAGCACATGGTGCTCAACCACAGGACTGTTTTTATGGTTTTTGGGGTAGCCAGTGACCCAATTCTTGTTATCTAATTTAAAATAAAGGGGATGAAGGTTGGAGAAGGAAGAGCAGGAAGGAAATCACAATGACAAAAACCTCAGCTTTATTTACTGGATTTGTATACATGTGGAAGGTTATTTCAGAGAAAGAAATCGGAGATTAGCATGGAGTCTAAGGATACGTCTCCATTCAGGGCCGGCTCTAGCCTTTGTGCTGCCCCAAGTGGTGAAGCGGGGGGAAAAAAAAAAAAAAGCCAATCGGCAGCAGCTCAATCGTGCCGCTTCATTCTTCTGCGGCAATTCGGCGGCGGGTCCTTCGCTTCCTCTCTTCCTCTTCGGCGGCACTTCAAAGAGGAACAGAGGGATCCGCCACCGAAGACCTGGACGTGCCACCCCTTTCCATTGGCCGCCCCAAGCACCTGCTTCCTTGGCTAGTGCCGGCCCTACTACGCTGCATTTTAAAATCCACATCAGCAAATCTCAGAGCCCAGATCTACAGACTTGGGCTCACAGAGATCACACTACAGCACTAAAGCCAGTTCTGTAGATGTTGTGGTCAGGCAAGGAAGACCACCCCCTCCCTGGGCTCCACTAGCCCAAGCTGCAGCTTCTACACTGCTGTTTTTAGTGTTGGAGTGCCAGCCCAAGTTTGCAGACCTGGGCTCTTACACTCTGCCATGGGTTTGAAAATGTAGTGTAGACATATCCTAAAGGGCCTCAAAATTCAAAAAGAACAGGAGTACTTGTGGCACCTTAGAGACTAACAAATTTATTAGAGCATAAGCTTTCGTGGACTACAGCCCACTTCTTCGGATGCATATAGAATGGAACATATATTGAGTCGTGGACTACAGCCCACTTCTTCGGATGCATATAGAATGGAACATATATTGAGTCGTGGACTACAGCCCACTTCTTCGGATGCATATAGAATGGAACATATATTGAGCTCAATATATGTTCCATTCTATATGCATCCGAAGAAGTGGGCTGTAGTCCACGAAAGCTTATGCTCTAATAAATTTGTTAGTCTCTAAGGTGCCACAAGTACTCCTGTTCTTCTTTTTGCGGATACAGACTAACACGGCTGCTACTCTGAAACCTGTCAAAATTCAAAAGAACCAAGATCTACAGGCTCCAAAACCTTTAATATAGTGTCACAGAGTTTGGGTCAACATTTGCACTTCTAATATTTCTACTTGTTTGTGTGAGCCAGAACAAAATCAAGATCATGCTGCAGTGCTATAAGAGAAAGACACAGCTAGAAGTAGTAAAAATGTACGTCACTGAACTAGGCAAAAACTACTACATAGAAGGAGCATATATTGTAAATTGAATAATAAGATGCTATTGTTGTGGAGTTAGTTTTTTGACCATAGCTACACTAACAATTTGTGACTGTCTCCATCTCCCTATTAAACCTTAGCTGCAGATTTCCTAGTTTTGTTATCAAGGTCACGGACATCGCAACCCACATAAACAAAGTTTGAAAGAAACATTCCCCTGCTTTATGGTACTTCAAATATTTGGATAGAGAAGTATGTCCAACCACCAAATTAGCAGTGGAAGTTGGGGGAGGATTTTTAAACAATGATTTGGGCATAGTCTAGTGTAATATCTGATACATCATTTGCGGAACAACTGCATTCTACCCTTGCAGGAGAACAGACTTCACCTGATGGCTCTGTACCTCTAAATACTATGATTCTAAAATCTCTAAAACAACTGGAATAGTATGTAAAACCAGCTGAAATTTTACACAGTCAAATACTGTGCATCACTGTATCAATTATTACAAATTCTGTGTTCAGTGTGTCAGGTCTGGGACACCTTTTGTATTTATAACACTGCATGTACCCATTAATTGTCAGGAAGTGAGTATATTTATAGAAATTTAAAATTACTATAACTATTCATTTGTCTCAGTTTATATTTTGAAGAAACTGACCAGGCTACAGTCACATTTTAAAAGGGTTCCCCTTAGCTGTGTTATTAACACCATGTTCCTGACCTGAATACAAAAAAAAATAAAAATCTGTTATTTCTGCTATGTTCCTACTCTTTGCAATTCACTTAAAGTATATTTTTAGTTCCATACACCAGCACAATGTTTGGGTTTAAATAATTAGTGAAAACATTTCTATTTAATATAAGATTTAGTAACATTTTGAAATATTTCTAGTTTTAGGTCCAAGCTACTTGATAACAGCAAGTGGGTAATAGCCTATTTTGACAAATTACATTCTTACTCAGCTATAATGAACCTGGGACACTTCTTAGCTGCTCCTCAACATTCTCTGATTTAGACATTTTTGCAAAACGCTTTAGAATTAATGAAACAGCTTATGTTTAAAGTGCTTTTAATGGAAACAGTCATAACAAATGTAATCAGCGAGTGTCAAACTGTACCCAAGGCTCATTTTGGAAAGAGATATCAATACAACATATGACCAGACAACTGAATGTTTTAATTTGAGGAAGTATATTTTTGGCCAAGTCGACAAAATTAAGAGAGCGCTTTTTAAAAATAATGCATTATTTATGCTGGATATCCAATAGAAGGGGACTTCTAATGGTTTTTGAAGAGATAAAAAAATAAGACTGCTTTAAAAATGTACTAAATGCTCAAAAATAAAAAAAATCCAACAAAAACAAAAAACCTAGGACGAAGAGAAGGAAGCTTTCAGCATGTGTTAAAGAAGTGTCAGATTGGAAGTTCTGTTTATTCACAAAAAAATGCCTTGGCTATACTACAAATACCACTTTGGATTACCGGAATTGAACATCTTAAAAATCTAATTTGTTTTATCACTAGATCTACTATTGACAAAGACAGTGACATGAAAAAAGGTAATAAAGCAGAGTAGTTAGTTTCATTTTTGTTTATAACGGATATCTGGAAAATTTTACTTGTAGGCTCTTGGGCACCATGTTGCAATGTTTGGGTTGCAACCACTAATGGAGAATGTTCGTTTTAAATGTTTCCATTGGAATTATTAAAAAATAAAATTAACTCATGGAAACACTGGCCTTCAGTTTGACAAAAACCTTAGTTTTTACATAGCTGCAGGGCCAATTTAGCTTCACAGGGTCCCTTTAACTTCAAAAGGGGACTTTTCATCATCTTGCAGCCCTGTTTTTGCTGAATACTATTTGGTGCAACCTCACAGCATGTGTTCTGTTGGTGATATCACACTCAATATAGAACCCCATTGTAAACAAAGCGTGTTCTTATATACAATAATGCTTTAGTGTCTAAAAATTTAGGGTTTGCAATATAGATATTTTTAAAAAGTCTTTGAAGCCTGTGAAATAGTAATCAGAAAATACTTAGTTATGGGCCTGCTTCAGTGCACAGCAGAGTCCTTGTAGAGTAGGACATCACTAGCAGAACACATGCAGTAGTGTCACCAACTAAAAGCCAACAAAAAGAAAAATGCAAGATATGTTAAATGTAATGCCCCCATTTCTTTGGTAATTTGGCACATTACATTTAAGTCTTTTTAATTTTTATACTCCAAAACAATCTCCGCAAGTCATCTTTTGTCTTCAAATTCTTTATAAAAAGGTCTATTGGAAATGTAGGAGAGAAAAAAAAAATCAGTTATAAACCTGTTATGGGTTCTAGACAGCACATCTACAAGCAAATTTTAATCAAGACAGAGGATACATTATAATAAAATTCTTGTACCAAGATCACAATCACAGTTCACTGAATCAAGTTTAAACTAATAATAAAAATCTTTCCAAAAAAAGGTCCCTATAAAAAGTGAGATCTTGCATCTATTACGAACTTTTTAAACAGTAGAATTTCTAAGCCAATGACTTGCAATGAATGGCAGATTCAACAGCGATGGGCACTGAAGAAAAAACAAACCTTAATTTTCCATATCAACATCAAATATTCATAAAATTCAAGAGCTGAATGATTAGAGACAGAGGAGAACCCTTAAACAGGTAACTAATTTGCACATATACATATATATACATATACACACACACACACACATATATATACACACACACACACACACACACGCAAATTATATATATGCCATTCAGTGCCTTTGATTCTTTAGCCTGTGGGGTTGTCTATTATGACAGCTAAGCCCCCATCTATACTTTCCAACTCATCTGCAGAACTATCACTACTAGATGCCACCTCCCCAAACTAGGTTTCCTTCTAATTATGCATCAAGACTGTATGTGATAATTACAGCACTTACCGTCACTTACACATTGTTAAATAGCATGTGATCCTTCCCTTGTATTACAGCAAGCACATGAAAAGTAGCTATTTGTCCCTTATTAAAGAGGTGAAGGAAGGAAGGAAACTACAGTACTTATCCTATATTTGAAATACAGCGAAGGCTGGGAGAGAGGAAGGTTAGGTGTAAAACAACCCAAACAAAAACAGATCATCCCAGCTGAATTAAGTTCTTGACAACACTGAAAAGTGAAACCCTCTGTTTAGGCAAAGGTTTGGCTAAACACATCACATTCCACATCCAAAAACAAAAACTACCATGATAGGAAGATCAGAGCTCACAATGCTTCTTTCCCAGATTCTCTCTCTCTATAACCCTGCCATAACACTTGGTAATCTACCCATTGATGACAATGGGTATCACCAATAGGGAAGTTTCCTGTTCTAGAGGATGCTTTTGATAACCCTTAACTACCGCAACAGATACTCATGTGCATGGATAGCTTACTAATGAAATTAGATGCCTCCCCCCGCATCAATAACTCAAACCCAAGCTCCCTGGTAGACAGCACAGAATGCTATCCATTTAAGATTCTAATATTCTTTAGCCTACCTCTAGCAATTCAAGACCAAACAACAAAAATTTGACAAACTGTTCTTCATTCAGACCCACTGTGCTTTGTTACCATTTTAAGCCACACTGTAAGAGCATATATTTAACATCATCACACAAAGTAAACATTCATAAAGGTAGTACAAACTTAAGGATAGAATGCCACTGAAAGTTATGGAGATAAGAGTTTGTGGAGAAATTCCAAATAGGGTAAGGATTCTGAATATGGAAGAGTGATTATGCACAGATTAAATGAAAACATCTTAAAACATGTTGAGGTTATAGATGCACATACACAAGTTATGTTGTGATTCTCACCGAAATTGTGGTTCAGTCCCCATGTGGATAAGGAGTAGTGTGTGTACTGGAGGGAGGAGATGAAGCCTTACTAGTGAAAGGTTAAAACCAGAAATTCCCTTCCACATGAACCCTTGTGTCTTGTCTCCCACCTATAGAATACCTCCTATCAGAGAGCACTGCCCTTCTCCAAACAGACTGCAGAGCTCCAAACTTTGGACACCTCTCCCCCACCATAGGATCAGCAGGAGAAACTTCACTCTTATCCTCATAGCTGCTCAGTACTGAAAAGCTACACTCAAATGTTCTTCCCTCCCCCCCACAAGCTACCAGGAGAGGAGGTTGGGAAGAAGACACAATTGTTTCCTTCCTGTACCACATAAGGATTTTTTGGGTTTAGTGTCATCAGGGAAGTGAGTTCCCTTCCTCCAAAGTTGTGTGTTGTATTTTCTTTTAATAAATAAAAGATTATGATATAGCACATGACAGCTCTGGTTGCTGAAAGGAAATAAAGTTATTTTCTAATTAGTGATTTAATCTTTAACAAAGATGAAGTATTAGTTTCCCTTATTTTTAGAAAGAGGGACTGCAATTGAACTAAAGGTGCAATGTGAAATTGAACTGTATTTTCATATGTTTATATGGTCAACATGTAATTCACATAAACATGGAATGTCTATTTATCTGTCTTGATTACAAAAATGCACAGCTGCAAATATGTGCCCGTGTGTATTACAAGCACCATGTCTTGGTACTCACAAAGTTTAGTGAAAAGTTATATACTCCATATGTAGAAAAGGAGTTCAGTTATTTCTAAAACTAAAAATTGCATTCAAACACATTAAAGGTACTTGCCTTCATTAAGAATTAAGTGCTTAGAACATTTGAAGTTTCAGATTAATTTGTTTGAGTTGTCAGAGTGCAAAGATGCATACGAGATTGTAAAAAACATGAAAGAGGTGTTTTTTTCATATGGATAGCTGAAAAACAACCAAATGGGATTATATATGTCTCATGTCTGCCCACTATTCCCCCAAAAGTTACATATAGATTGTATTAGCATAAAAAAAAATCTCAGGAAAAAGAGTGCCCCTCAACCATAATTATATACATTTGCGATCACTAATAAATCTATTTTAGATCAGACAATTCTGTTACTGATATTTATTCATTGAATCCAAAAAACGATATATATATAAAAAAAATTAACTGGCACAAAGATATTTGTTACCATATCCTTAATTCTTTCTTTTTTTTTTTTTGGGGTGGGGGTGGGGGGGAGAAGAATATGTGCTTCTGAAACAACAGAAAGGCAAAAAAGGACACCTGGAAGAGAGATGATGAACAAAAGGTCTTCTAAAGTCACTGAAAATCTACAACATAGCTAATTAGGTTCCAGCTTCTAACACAATAGTGGGTGTACCATGGTCTGTTATCAAGTATATAGCCAAGGGCACCAGACAATACAACCCTACATTCAATTTAATTACAGCCCATGGCTTTTGCAGAAGTGGTGTGTTTCAAAGGGTTTAAGCACTCATTTATTTCTAGACCTACATGAAATAAGGCAGCTCACTGTCATACAGACTCACCAATTAGACTGAACAGTTTCTGATCTCTTGCTCTCTGGAAGGAGAACAGTGGGCAACGAGAAGCCTTTTACAGCACAATCCCACAAGCTTTTTAAAAAGCTTTCAGCTTCCTGTAACATTAAAAGTTTGTGCATTTCAGCTTTGATGTTCATAGAACAAGAGTACTGACTTAATCATTTCAGATTCCGTAGAATACTAAAAAAAGCTTTGTCGATGCAACACTCCAGTCATGATGCTCTTTTCTTTCCTTGATTGTATCAAAAAGGTCATCTGTCTGATTTATACGAAATTGATTTCTTGTTGCTTCTTATCAAAGTCTTCTGAAGGCTTGCCCCATGAAAGTCTACAATAGTTCATTTTGACCAAACGGCATGATGCAATTAGCAGAAAAGCCTGGTCAACTCCTCATCAGTAACTCATACTTTTAACAGGGCTGTTGATTAAATTGCAGTTAACTCACGCGATTAACTAAAAAAAATTAATCACTATTAATCGCACTGTTAAACAATAGAATACCAACTGAAATTTATTAAATATTTTTGGATGTTTTTCTACATTTTCAAATATATCTATTTAAATTACAACACAATACAAAGTGTGTAGTGCTCACTTTATATTATTTTTGATTACAAATACTTTCACTGTAAAAAATGATAAACAAAAGAAATAGTATTTTTCAATTCAGCTCCTACAAGTCCTGCAGTGCAATCTCAATCATGAAAGTGCAACTTTCAAATGTAGGGTTTTTTTGTTATAGAACTGCACTCAAAAACAATGTAAAACTGTAGAGCCTACAAATCCACTCAGTCCTACTTCTTGTTCAGCCAATCGCTAAGAGAAACATGCGTCTGACAAAGTAGGTATTCACCCACCAAAGCTTATGCTTCAATACGTCTGTTAGTCTATAAGGTGCCACAGGACTCTGTCGCTTTTTACAGATCCAGACTAACAAGGCTAGCCGTCTGATAAGAGAAACAAGTTTGTTTACATTAACGGAGATAATGCTGCCCACTTAATTAGTCACCTGAAAGTGAAAAAAAAATGCATTAAATAAATTTGTGACTGAACTCCTTGGGGGAGAATTGTATATCCCCTGCAAGTAAAACCGAGCATTCTGCCATATATTCCATGTTATAGCAGTCTTGGATGATGACCCAGCACATGTTGTTCGTTTTACAACACTTTCACTGCAAATTTGACAAAAACGCAAAGAAGATACCAATGTGAGATTTCTAAAGACAGCTACAGCACTCGACCCAAGATTTAAGAATCTGAAGTGCCTTCCAAAATCTGAGAGGGACGACGTGTGTAGTAGCATGCTTTTAGAAGTCTTAAAAGAGCAACGTTTTGATGCGGAAATTACAGAACCCAAACCACCAAAAAAGAAAATCAACCTTCTGCCGGTGGCATCTGACTCAGATGATGAACATGAACTCTCTCTCTCTCTCTCTCTCTCTCACACACACACACACACACACCCCCAACATGTTATTTGCCAATCACTCTTCACCCTGTTTTTGTGTTCCTGCCTTTGAAGCATGAGTCTTTTTCTTTGGGGGGGAGGGAGGGCGGGGAGAGATATTAAAGTACTGCCTGGAGTCCCAGTCCCATTGTGCTACGCACTATATGAACATATACCAAAGCAAGAGCCCTGCTCTGAAGAGTCTACATTCTAAGTAACTTTGTCATATATGCTTGTACAGCACCAAGCACTAGGCTTTGGTTTTACTATGGTACAAACACAAATTTTAAAGCAAACAGAATTATTTTTCCAGTTTTATAGTAATGTTATATTTCTAGTTTCAAGAATTAAACCAAGCAGAAAAGGTCGTACCGCAAAACGAACCAAAACTCCAGACAGTCTTATCAGCTGCGTCTGCTGCATACTTAAGGAGATAAAGTACTTTTTTTTCCCCCACCTCTTGCCTTTTCAAAACTTGAAATCAGAACCAGCTTTCTAATTCTGTCAGCATATGGCTTTTCTTTGAAGCATTTAAGGCAATGAAAACTCACATGCCCTGTAACAGAAAGCTGGCCCTGGTTTCAACTTCGAAAGCCTGAGAAACACTTGCAACATAGAGTGATGACAAATGCAAACACTGCTCATGCTTTACCTATTTTAAGTTTGGTAGGTATATATTTTGATATTTATGGAATTCTTCAGAAGTACCTAGAACACAATTATGCTACAGAACCACCATAGCAGAAGCTTTTTCTGAAACAATGGGTAGTTTTTTTCCCCCTGGCAGAAGCCGGTCTGTTTTCTTAGACTTATTTTTGGCTATAACAACTGTACTAAGTTCAGTATGTATCAAGTCTATAAATCTCAACAGCTACCACATTACAACATCAAAAGCTTAAAAACTTCAGCTATTATTCATCTTTCAATAATACTAGATATGAACAACGGCTAAATTACATCCCTCTGTCATCAACTTCAGCTGAAGTACTGTTGTTAGTGGCAGGAAAATTGCTACACTTCAGAGCAAATAAGGACTGAAGGGAAGGTGGTAGCACGATGGTGCAGTACTGTATGTTTAAAATATACTGTATAATGTCTCTCAGGACTGCAACCTAAAGCAATAGCTGGATCAAAATGTGTCAAGATGAACACTTAATGTACCTTTCCCTGGCTCAGGAGGAGGCTTCTACAGCAGTTCTGCAAACAGAGCTAAAAGACATCTCAGGGTTAAGAAGAAAGATGAAGCAGCAATGATAATCCATAAAATCAATACCCTTCTCAAACGCTCAACTAAATAAATTAAATAAATCCAGTTTAATACTTTTGTTTCACTCCTCTTTTATAACTTGCTTAAAGTCACTAACGCTATGAAAAATGTACATATACACAGGTGTAAACACACTATGTAACCCAGTTTTCATGGTGGGCCAGATTCTGCCACTTATTCACACTGAGTCGTTCCTTATGCCATTAGGGAGGCAGAATCTGTCCCTTTATGAATAAACTCATAATAGAGGTCAATAAAAACACCAGTCTGCAATTGTCAAGTTGACAAATATTACTGATTTCTTGATAACAATGGACTTCAGTATCACACCGCTTGAGGAGATCTACTCAGTTAATAAGGCCTAGAAAGTCTTTTTTATAAGCAATAACGATGAAGGTCCAGGGCATTTCCTGGGGATTAATGACCAGCTGGGAGAGCTGATGGCTTGAAGCAATGCCTCGGGCCATTAACCCAAGCCAGTCATTAATTTCCCCAGGAAATGCCCTGGACCTTGATCATTATAGCTATATTATACAAAAGGTAGCTAAAGGAGAAAAAGTTTAACATTGATTTTCTATTTAAAAATGGAAAAAAAAAATCTATCCTACATTTATAAAGCAGAGATATTTTCATTCTGTGATATGTCCCATAAGAAAAAAAAATGCACTTCTGTTCCAACTGATGCTGGAATGAGCAGTTAATTTCCCCCAAGTATCAGTAAAGATTTAAATTAATCAGTTTTGTAAAGAAAGCAAAATTAGTCTTTTCTTCAGAAGAGAGTGTGTAGTTTGTTCACCATTAAATGAGCTAAACAAGGATGAATTGAATGTTCCCATATAATTACATCAAAATTCACGCTAACATTGTCACTGAGTGCTCATTTTCTTTCTTGATAAGGTCAAGAAAGAAAACATCCTGTGTCTCTTAAAATCTACTTTATATATTTATGTCTTAATAGCCTTGCTTTTTGTCTGCAATTGTCATTGGTATTAAAAAAAGATAACAGAGCACTTAAAGTTTACCTAAGGAGAAGTTTATGTAAGCATTATAATAAGTAGTAGAAATTTCAAGGTAAGGCCTGGTATCAAACCATACAGTATTATGACTCAAGGAGAACTACATTAACTAAGACGAATAAAGTGGCCCATCTTGATTAAAGTAAAAGTGTGTTTATTCATACACATCTGTCTGTCAAGCCTTATTCCCTTTGTCTCTTCCTTACTCACATACACAGAGCTATTCTAAACTAAAATACCTTTAAAGTTTTAAAATCTCTTTCCAAGTCATAAGCCAATGAATGGGTAAGTTTATGGTTAAAAATATAGTGAATAGAGTTAGCTTATATCTGAAATAATAAGCTAGAACAAAAACACTATCTGCTTATAATCAACCCTCTAAGCTATTCAAAGACACCAGATATACACAGCAGGAGATCAAACTACAGTACTGCACTCACGTAACCAAAACCCCCATTAGTAAGGAGAGGTCACATGTATTTTAGACAACATAAATACTATAATTCACAGAAAGATTCTTTTTTCAATTAGCCTTCAGGCTAGTTGATTAGCTGGCAAACTGTTTGAAAGGGTCAGTTTGTCCAGAACTGGTATATCCACTTTGGAAACCGCTCAGGCATGTCATATACCTGTGTTCACTGAACAGTGCTCTTTCAGGCCTATGACAGATGATTATTGCTTGACCACCAGAATGTCAGAGGGTTTTTTGTAATCACCTACTGCAGCTAGCATTAAAAGTATTGCCCGAAACATGGAGTGCAACATAACTGAAGAAAGTTTTACAGATTTAGTTAGAATGAATTCCTATTTTCAGCTCAACAGTAAAAGTGCTCTTCAGTATCTCTTTTAATTAAGTGTCCTAAGGTAACTTTGGGTTTAAACACACCAAATAAATAAATAAATGGGAAAGGATTGGGGGAAGGGTGCATGTGGAAAGGTTGTTGATGCATACACCAAGACCTATACCTATTCAATGTTTTTGACAAGGCTACTTTGCTTATATGAAACATACCTACCCAATCTGATCTCATTCCACAGCTACACTATGGCTAACTCAAGGAATTATGCTGTTACTATATATTTTGACATTATAGGACACAGTCTATTTTGATGCAATGATAACTAATGCAACTGTGCAAATAAAGCCAATTTACTTTTTTTAAAGAATGGTTGCCAGGAAACATAGCTATTTTAATAAATACACAAGATGAATGCAATTGTCAATTAACTCTCTTGAGAACTTCTACAGTTTAAAATTACACCCTCCTTACTAAGGTGTAATTGAGTATTTTCTTGGCTGTTTCCTGCATTTATGAGGTTATTTAAACAACTCATTAGCACATCAAGAACACCATGCATGCTAATTATCTTTCAAATTCTTATTTAATATTTTGACTTTATTTACATAACTCACTTCTACTGTAAAAAGAAAACAGGAGCCTGCACAGTCCATTTACTAAGCCTATTGTTCTGGGAACACAATTCTAAACTTTTGCTTAGCAGTGATTTGGGATTTCATACTTCCTTCTTCTCACAAAGTGATTAACACTAAGCTTGCTCTAAGTCACAGAGAGCCCAAACTTGCAGCTAACACCAGTGCAGTTACTTAGAGAGCTCCGGGGGGGGGGGGGGGGGGGGGGGGGGGAGGGAGAAAGCACGGAAGTTTAGTAACTTGCAACAAGACTATTTCATGCCTGTACAGTGAGACTTGCACTAGAGGGCCAAAGAGGCAGCAGCTGCCTATCTGAAGTGTGGCCGCTCTGGGACTGCTCCCAGGGTGTGCACTGTGCTTTGTTCCTTGCAAGGGGGTCTGGTGTTGGCTGGAGCAGGCGGGGGAGGGTTTGGGAAGCGAAGAGGGGGTTGTGTATAGAGATGGGTCGGGTTTTCTTGTTACCTGTGTGGGGGAAACAATAGCAGGTGAAACTACTGTGGGTGAGTTGGTGCTTCTGTGCCCATTGGCTTCGGGGAGGAGGAGAGGCAGGGGGTCGTGTTTCACTGACACCACCACCACGGAGGCAGCGGCAGTAGCAGCGTCCAGGGGCTCGGCGGGACGGAGGCAGAGTCTTTTGGGGGACGAGGAGGGGCCGCAAGCATCCCCCCCGGCCACGGCCGCCCCAGTATACACCGCCTCGTAGAGGGAGCGCTTGACCGGGGTCACAGCGGCCGCTTCTGCCTTCACGTGGGGGACATCGCTGTCTTTGGGGAGGATGTAGGTGTTGGCTGGGGCGGGCGGGGGCCGGTGCCGGTGCCCGCCGTTGAGGATGGCCTGGGCGGCGGGGTAGCAGCCCCCTGCCGCCCCGGCGGGGTGCGGGTGGTGCCCGCCCAGCTTGGTGCCGATGCCGGCGATGCTGTTGAGGGTGGCGATGGAGACGGCGCCGATGCAGTGATTGGTGTAGGTCTTGGAGAGCTTGGCCGCCTTGGAGAGCATCTGCATGCGGGTGCCCAGCAGGTTCTTGCCGATGGCCTTGTTCTCGTACCAGGTGACATCGCCCTCGCTGCAGTGGTCCCGCGGCCGCTGGAAGAAGGCCTTGCAGAGCGGGTTGCGCTTGGCCAGGTACTTGACGAAGCTGGAGTAGGGGCAGAACTCGGTGCCCGTCTCGTACATGCGGGGCAGGTTCTCCTCGTCGCTGCTCTCCGCCCGCTTCTTGCTCCAAGAGGAGGAGCGCGACTTGTGGTAGGGCCCCAGGGACTTGAAGTAGACGAACTTGCGGCCGTCCTCGTCCATGGCCAGCCCGAAGGAGTCCTCCTCCAGCTCGCGCTGGTTCTCGCGGCCCCGCGTGCAAAAGTACATGCAGGTCTCGAACCAGACCTTGTTGAGCAGCCCGAAGGGGCTCTGCGTGCTGAACACGCTGCAGGTGTACAGCTTGCGAAGGTCCGCCCGCGTGATGGCTTGTTTCTGCACCACCGGCCCCGCGCCCTGCTCCTCCAGCTTGCGGATCACCGCCGCCAGCGTCAGGTTGGCGGCGCGCAGCTCCGGGTCCTTGGTCAGGTCCAGGGTGCGGCAGTAGGGCGGCTCGTTGAGGTAGCGGTTGAGGGAGCTGCGGATGCTGATGAGCGAGGACTTGGAGTAGAGCTGGCCGCTCTTGGAGCGGGCCTCGGCGTAGAAGGAGCGCAGCACCCGGCACAGCGCCCCCTTGTCCATGGTCTCGAAGTCCGGGCTCTGGGACTTCTCGCTTAGGTACTCCCGGAAGATGCGCACCGCGTAGCGGGTGGCCAGCCGGGTGTTCTCGCTCAGCCGGGCCCGCTCGGGGCGCTGCAGCAGCAGGTCGGTCTCCGGGTCCGAGTCCTCTGCGCCCCGGGCGCTAGCGGGGACTGGGGCGCCCCCAACTGCTGCTGCCCCGATGCCGCCGCCACAGCCGCCTCCAAGGCGGCCGCCACCGCCTCCGCAAGAGGAGTCCAGCCCGCCGTTGCCCCGGTCCATACTGATCATAAGGACCGGCTCGGGCTCCAGCGGCTCCTCCTCGCCGTCCCACTCCAGCCCCATTTCCTCCTCCTCCTCCTCCTCGTCCAGTAGCAGGAGCCCCCCATCGGCGCCGTCCTCCTCGTCCCCCGTTATCTGCACCTCCTGGATCTCATCGTCGTCCTCCCCGTCCTCGTCCTCCCCCGCGCTGCAGTAGTGGTGGGGGCGGTGGGTGCCGCCGCGGCCCGGCGGCCGGTCCCCCCCATTGTTCTCCCCGCCGCCGCTGCCGGTGTTCCAGTCGCCGCCGCTGCCAGGCATTCTCGCCATATTGCCGTCTCCCTGCCAGTCCTCGGGCAGGGCGCATGCGCTATATTGGACCGCAGCGCTGGAGAGCTTTTGTGTTTAATGACCTTCAGCTACCGGGAGGCAAAGCTGGGCTCTTAAAGGGGCCGCGCGCTCCCAGCGGCGGCGGGGGCTGTCGCGCGGCGGGAGAGGGAAGGGAGAGCGCGGCGAGGCATGCGGCGGTGCGCGGTAGGGGGGGGATGCCAGCGGAGCGAGCGCCGGCCTCAGCACCCAGGCTGCGGGAGCTACTTACCCTCACTCCCTGCCGGGGCCAGCCCGCGGGCACTAAGTGATGCCTGGAGAGCAGCACAGCGGCCCCCCGCCCCTCATCGCCCCCCAGAGCCCGGGGATCCCGCCCCGTGCTGGGCGCTGGACCAGCCTCTCGAGCGGGTAAGGAAGGGAGAGCGCGGGGCAGCCCGTTCCCCCCGGCCCCGCGGTGCAGCGAGAGCGGCAGCAGGTGAGACACAGGGGCGCAGGCACCGCACACGGGCGGCTCGGCTCCTCCCTACCTCGCCGCTCTACCAAGCCCCCAGCAGCAGCGTGTAACTCACTCTCGGACTCCGGCAGGAGTGAAACTTCGTGTCATCACTTCAGCCTGGCTCCCCGTTACCCTCGGTGCCGCATCGGACCAGGCTCGGGTTCCTTGACACTACAGCGGCCAGGGAGCAGAGGCCCGGCTGTCTAGGCAGTAGGTACAGGTCCCGCTCAAAGTCCTTTCCTAGACCGATCTGCTCTCCCCCCACTGCTAGCTGAAAACCGACTCGCAGCCTTGCTGTGTCGGGCTTTGCAAACAGCCCGCTTGTTTCCTGCCTTGTTGTTAAGAAACCAGCAAGTAGCACAGGAAGCCGCCGGGGCTAGGAAAACCCACACAACACTCCGCAGGCAACGAGGCAGTCCAGATCTATCCGGACCGCAGGGACAGGCAGCTGCACATACGCAAAGCGCCGCGCTAGCTTTGCTGAGCACAGGCACCAACATTTTCCTAGACTGCAGCTTTGCAAAAAGCCTTAAACTTATTTTTAGCTTCATCATTTTAAAACTAGATCCCACAGTGGCAAAATCCAACAGTTTGGAACCCTCTAAGCAGCTCCGAGTCATGCTCCGTTTCCCATTTCTATCATTCGTTTCCTTCTGATGACATTCTGAGGATTTCACAAACTTATCTCCGTGTTATTCTGATCATTTTCCTCCCTTCCTCTCACTTTTTTCCTACATTGTAAGCTTTCAAAAACTTAGTCAAAGCAGCACGAAAACATACGCAGCGTCTTCTTTTTACAACTCTCCCCCCCCCCAAACAATATAGAAAGGAAGTGATCAGAAACTTTAAACACCATCACTACTTAATATCACAAATCTGGCTAGATTGATTGAGGTTTACTCGGTGCTTTTGCTCCTCCCCTATCCTCCTCACTGACCAAAATACACCAGCTACAGAAAAGGGTGGGGGAAGAGTATTTTCAGCTAGAACAAAGGTGGGAAGGAATCATGTGAAGACACAGACCAGTCAGAACAAGTACCAGAATACCCCAGCTATGATTAATAGTTAAAAGGGGAGTCTGTGGATATTGTGATCCACAAAAGGTGATGGAAAGTTATTGACATTCCCCAAGTGAATTTTGTTTTTATAATAAGGGGTTGGTTGTAGAGCAATTTTGTTAAACTGGATCACCTCTTTCCGAGATGGCACAAATGTCACAAAGAACCCATAACACATTTTAACTCTAATAATAAGTTTCATTTGTTTTAAAATGCCCACCTCAGTCTATTTGCAAGAGTCTATCACCCTGTTGGCTTACCATTAATAATCCTCTCTTTTATAAACAGGTAATGGCTGGAGCCATGGTAGGGGGCAGTTTATATGGAGTTCAGTTCTGCAGTACAATGATCCATAAAAACTATGGATGAATAATACAAAGCTAGTCTAAGAGGGAAAATTTGAAGGGGGGAGTGCACATTCTTTAGTAATCTTATTGGAGCATGTGAAAGAATGATAGCAATCCTACCTCTCTTGAGAAGAAGGCCTCTGCTTCTATCTATATATGGCTCACCTATAAGTAACTACAGTATAAAGTGTGATCATATTTTGACAAGGGACTTGGTAAAAGCAGGATCTGGAGGGTTCTACATGTAGTGTGTCAATTTCCAGATCAGAAGTTCTGAGTTTACAGGTGTGTGTTTTTGTTTGTTTGTTTTTAAACCTACCAGCTTTGAAAGCCAAGATGGTGTTTTGTGTGTGCTTCACCACCAGAAAGAGAGTCAGTAGGCCAAATGATGCTTCCAGTTACAGTTGTGCATGTGTATCGCCTTCACTTGGGCTGCATATATAAAACAGAGGGCATAATTTGAACAAAATTGAGATCCAAAATTGAGGGCTACCTGTCTGTCTTAGTTAACAGTTCTGTTGATCAGTCACACAAAAAAATCCAATTTTTTCTTATGCTGCCATGTTTTTGCAGTAATGAGAGGAAAAATTAAAATAAATAAAAACATCAGAGAAACTGAATACTCAGAGAAAGCAGATCTGCCTAATAAAGTTTTGCCATTTTTGGTCACTTTTTAGACTACAAATTCACTTTTACAGCCTTTTTAGCCTTGGTTCTATTTCACTGCATGTAACATACATTTATATTAGAAAGTTACTGTGGGATGAGGGCTCCCCCCAAAAAGATTACCATTATTATATTCTCAGAACAGAACTCTCTTTATGCTCAATGGAAAGCTGCTTTTCAGAGCACCCTCCCAAAATAAAAAAATAAATTATTTGCACCTCCACTAACAGATTAGTTATACCCATGTATGGCACAGTTCAGTTTATATTTCATCAGTAAGAATTTTCTAACTCCATTCAGCTAAATATTTGTAGGCAAAGCTTGATATTTCTCACTATACTATGAAGTTCAAATAGGATAGCATGTTCTTGATATAGATTCAGATTCAATACAAATTTAAGTTCCTCCTCCACTCCACCTCTAGTACTGTGGGAGTTTTGTTGGCTGTTGAATAGTTTGCGGCTATTTTTTGTCAGACAGGTGATTTCTTGATATAGTTTTATAAATTGAAATAAATATTTGCCCTAAGCTGCTACTATGGGCAGTCATTGCACCTGAAATCAATCTTAATTGCAAAATTGATGGTTGGTGATTAAAGCGGGTATACTAATCTGTAGGAAATTCTTTAATGCTGAGAACCAAGGACTTTTACTCTTTAAGCCTTCTAGAACAATTTTCAGTTTAGGTAATCCATATGAGTCACAAACCAGACAGCCAGTTATTTTACACAAGGCTAAGCTTCAGTTCAGTATAGCCACTCGAGGAGGAACATATACATGAAGCTCACCCAAGCGATAGCACTCTTTCTGCTGCACTAAAATTATTAACGGTAATTGCAATAGAGACAAATTAGTATGTAGAATAGATGTACAAATTTTAGAACAGATTAGACAAATTTGAAATAAGCACAACATGATGCTTCAGAAAAAGTGCTTAACTACCATGCCCAAAATATAATTGAAAGGAGTATTGTGTTACACCAGAGTAATTACACAGGAGTCAAAGAAGTTACTGTGCTTGCACTAATGCAACTGAGCCAGAGTATTAAAGGCAGTCATCATATAGGGAGATTTTTTTTTCTATCCAAATAATCTCCTGATAGAAAGTTATTTGTATCATCTTCTATTTGCAGCCCAGTCCTGAGCCAGAATCTACGAGACTGTACACAGAGGAGGACTTTAAGTCAGAACAGACATTTACAAAGCTGAGAGACTATGCTGTGGATAAGACCTGAAAGACAATGAGAAATTCTTCACCTTGGGGTGGGGGTGGGGAAATCAATCTCAAGGGCTAGTGATCTGTGAGTGTCTTAGAGTTTATTTCTAAATGTAATTCCCATATGTGCTAAAAACGATTAGCTAATTAACAATTGACTTCCATTTTTAAAAATTGTTGCTTTTATTTTATAGGAGGATCACAGAAAACATGAACGCATGTATCTAAAAAAATTCAGTACCCCTGAGGGCAAAAGGAAATAAAAACTTATTTTTAAAATTTAAAAAAAGAAAAGCCATCAGCTTGACAGCTTCTGTGTCTGGGTGTTCTTTCAATCATTGATTCCTGATTACAGGAAATCTACAACCTTGAGAGACCTGGAGTTGCATGTGGAGTCAAGTACATAATGAGTAAGTAAGTAAAAGAACTTTGAGTGAGGTTGGAAAGGAGAAAGGACACACCAGGCAACCTTAATATAAACATCACTATATATTCTAGACACCTCAAACAGGAGGGAATTTAGAGAACAAAAATAGTTTACAATGGATTGTAATTGGGGAGAAATTAACAGTTCATCTTGAATATCAGGTAAGAAGTCTTCCTGGAGGTGAGACTTAGCCTGCACAGGTGTATCCCAAAAGAACTGGAAACCCTATTGCTCAAGATATTTAAAACTAGATTGGACTGTAGAGAATAAATTCTACATTGCTCAACCTCTTTGCCAAAGTCATCTAATTCTAACTGTCATGGTATTACTTAAACCCTAATCAACACATCTACTCCACCTTCCATGGAGCTCAAAACCCCAGTTCTGCAATGAGCAAGGAGAATAGGCCCAAGTCCTACAATGTTCAAACATAAGCCCTGTGCACACTGATAAAATAATGTATATTCCAAGCAGTATTAAACACATTTTAACTAACAGGATGTTAAACACCAAAGTAACACTATCAACGTACCTGCCCCATTGATGTTCACCACTGGCCTCAGTTTCCCTCCCCCCCCCCAATCCCCGTAAGTATTCATATGCCACAGAACTAGTATTCCAAATTAGGACCTCCCCTCTGGGTTCTGATTTATTAATGGTTTTACACTAAAGGTATTCAACTTTTTACCCTTGTATCCAGCTCCCCAGCCCTTTGAGGCCTTTTATCACAGCTTCCCGCTAGTCTTGCTCCTGTCCCGATCCCTCTGCACAGGCAGCTCACCAGTTCCACAGAGCTGTCTGGGGAAGAAATCCTTTTGAAGGCTGCTGTGAAAAGCCCCACACCAGATCTTTCCAGTTCCTAATCTCCTTCAACCTGAACTCAGTCTACTTCTCATATAGTCCTTGTAGGTAGTCACCGGTCCCCATTATTCTTCCTGGTCATGCGTCCCTTCTAGTCAGGTGCTTCATGGGGATTTCCCCCAAGAGCTAAAAATACCCAGAAGTCCATCCTTAAAAGGTCAAGTGGTGTAATGGACATGCTAAGCCTATTTGAGCCCTCTGTAGTGGGCAGAGCCCAGAAGGGGATTCCATTTATGAAAACACCAACATTTTCCCCCTTAACAGAGGCTAGGGAGAAACAGAACACAAGGGTCACCTAAGTGGCTTGTGGAAATGAAGAACAAAACCAGAGTGGGGGTGAGGAGATCAGGGTTCAGAATGAGGGATTTGGAAGGGGTCATTGAGAAGACACCCACTATTACGAAAAAAAAAAAAAAAAAAAAGGGTGCCATCGAATACCACCCAGAGGAGCGATCCAACAAGTGTAAAGGGTTAGGTCCCTCCTGCTGCACTGAGAAATGGCTGTTTTGGGAAGTGCTAAAATGACCCTATTTAATCCTTGAGAAGAAGTGGGTTCCTCCCAGAAAAAACAAATGATCATCCTTGAAGGGAAGGAAGAGGTTGCAAAAAACACAAAAACAAAACAAGGATCAACTACATATGGGGGACAAATAATGCAAAAACAGAGATGGGAGTGAGGAAACAGAGTAAAAACAAGGAATTCAGAGGACACTGAACAAAGAACCACAATGCCCACCACTCAGAGAACAAGTCCTACAAGTCAGTGGATGCCACCCAGTCGACCCAGAGAAACTCTGATTGAATATATGAACAAACAGGTGACAGAAAATAGGCCCCACAGTCACTAATCCACCTCCTTCCTAGCTTCCTCTTCCTGGATTAATGGGAGGTCATCTTGGACAATGCTAGAAGCAGAGTGATGAAGTCTCTGGACTTTGTGGGACCACAGATAGGATGTACATAAATAAAAAGGGGTGAGGGGATATGCAGCAAAACTTTAATAAAAGATTGTGGAAGAGGCAGAAAAGGGCCTGCAAACTGGCCCACTGTGGGTATGTATACTCCAGAGTCTCCCTCTGACTGCAAAAAGGCCAAGTGTTGAGGACTCCATGAACCATACCAAAAACACATCCATGGTCACAGCTCCATGGAACAGCCACCAACCCATATTCCTGGCAGGCTATGGAACGAAGGTGAAATGCAAGCTGGCTCACCATGGAGCCTCTCCTTTGGAAGGTAGTAACAGGTCCAGTCACTAGGCATCTGGGTGGGGTAGGAGGGTGAGGAAATGGATGCTATGGAACACGACCATGTGCATAGAGTGGTTTAGGAGACATGGTTCATTGACAGACTGTCTGGATGTCATTAAGCCAGCTCTGATAGGGCGCTGGATGGAGCCAGTGGAACAGGCACAATGTGATGTGTTTACGCAATAGAGCAATGGCTTTCAAACTTGTTTTCTGGAGACCCAGCTGAAGAAAATTGTTGATGCCCGTGACCCAACGGAGCTGGGGATGAGGGGCTTGGAGTGTGGGAGGGGGCTCTGGGCTGGGGCAGCAGGTTGGGGTGCAGGAGGGGATCAGGGCTCTGGACTGAGGGTGCAGGTTCTGGGGTGGGGCTAGGCATGAAGGGTTTGGGATGCAGGAAGGGGCTCTGAGTTTGGGGGGGGGGGGGGGGGACTCAGGGTTGGGGCAAGGGGTTGTGGCATGGACTTACCTCCGGCGGCTTCCAATCAGCGGAGCAGCTGAGCAGCACTGCGTCCTGGAAGCAGCCAGCAGCAGGTCTGGCTCCTAGGCGGAGGTGGGAGCAGCATGCAGAGCCCTGTGCCCCCCACCTAAGAGGCCCACTTCTGAGGCACAGCACGGTGTCGGAACAGGTAGGGACTAGCCTCCCTTAGCTGGGCAACACCACCAATGGGACTTAACAGCCCGGTCAGCGGTGCTGACCAGAGCAGCCGTGACCCATGCCTTCCATTCTGTGACCCAGTACTGAGTCGTGACCCACAGTTTGAAAGCCACTGGTCTACACATTTAACATTGAGAGAGTTAAAAGTGTTGTGTTTAAAAAAAAAAAAATAAAAAAAAAATTAAGACCTTTTGATGCTCCTATTTTCAGCTGCAAAAGAAGGGGATGCATTTTTGCTCCCAAAAATACAGAAGAGCTATACTCTCAGGTCTCTTGAGCCATTTGAAGTAATGTTTTATTGGTGCATTCCCATTTATAGAAGTTTTAGCAGCTTTTTCAGAAGTTGTTTGAGGTTACTATGGAATGCATTATTATTTAACGTTTAAGTAAATATTAATGTTTCAGCTTATTTTTCTTTGATTCTGTGATGTTTACTGCAATTTAAAACAGCTAGCTGGTTTCTAGTATATGATAAGGGTTTGTTTAGTGTAGTAATTGTAAAATGGTTGTCTTTGTTTTGTAGTGCACTTTAGGAGTTCCTTTTGTGGTGTCATTGTTGTGAGGAGTGCACCACTAAGTAGGGTTGCCAACTTTCTAGTCACAAAACCAAACACCCTAGCCCCGCCCTTTCCCCAAGCCCACACCCCTGCCCTGCCCCAAGGCCCCACCCCCATTGACTATATTTCCCCTCTCTCAGTGGCTCGCTCTTCCCCACCCTCACTCACTTTCACTGGGCTGGGGCACGGGGTTGGGGTGTGGGAGGCGGTGAGGGCTCTAACTGGGGGAGTGTGGGCTCCAGGGTGGGGCCAGAACTGAGGGGCTTAGGGTGCAGGAGGAGGCTCCCGCTGGGGATGAAGGGTTTGCGGTGCAGGAGGGGGCTCCTGGCTGAGGGATTTGGAACGTGGGAGGGGGCTGTGGGTTGAGGCAGGGGGTTGGGGTGCAGGAGAGGGTGCAGGGCTGGGGGTTAGGGCTCGGGGTTGGGGTGCGGGCTTACCTCAGGCAGCTCCCAGTTAGCAGTGCATTGAGACTAAGGCAGGCTTCCTGCCTGTCCTGGCACCACGCTGGACCCTGGAAGCGGCCAGCAGCAGGTCCAGGTCGGGGGGAGGGAGGGGGGCAGGAGGCACTGCGTGCTGCTCTTGCTCACAGGCGCGCGCGCGCACACACACGCAAGCACACGCAAGCACACACTCTCTCTCTCACTCAGTGCAGCCAATGGGAATGCAGAGCCATGTGCGTGCTCCGCCTCCCCCCCCCGCCTAGGATCCGGACCTGCTGGCCGCTTCGGGGGCACAGTGCAGTGCCAGGAAAGGTTGGTACTGGCCTTCCTTAGCCCTGCAGCACTGCCAACCAGACTTTTAATGGCCCCGTCAGCAGTGCCGACTGGAGCCGCCAGGGTCCCTTTTCAACCGGGCATTCCAGGCAAAAACCAGACACCTGGCAACCCTACCACTAAGTGTCTGTCTATCTGGGTAAAAACAGTGGGTTTTTCCAATCAAATTGGAATCGGAAAAGGTACAGAAAAGAGCCAAATAATTAGGAATATGGAATAGCTTTCATATGAGGAGAGAATAATAAGACTGGGACTTTTCAACTTGGAAAAGAGATGACTAAGGGGGGGAATATGATAGAGGTCTATAAAATCATGACTGGTGTGGAGAAAGTAAATAAGGAAGTCTTATTTACTCCTTCTCATAATACAAGAGCTAGAGGTCACCAAATGAAATTAATAGGCAGCAGGTTTAAACACACACAAAAGGAAGTATTTTTACACACACACACACACACACACACACACACACACACACACACACACAGGAACTCTTTGCCAGAGGATGTTGTGAAAGCCAAGACTATAACAGGCTTTAAAAAAAAAAAGAAAGAAAAGAAACCGGATAAGTTCCTGGAGGATAGGTCCATCAATGGCTATTAGCCAGGATGAGGAGAGATGGTGTCCCTAGCCTCGGTTTGCCAGAAGCTGGGAATGGATCGTTTGATAACCACCTGTTCTGTTCATTCCCTCTGGGGCACCCAGCATTGGCCACTGTTGGAAGACAAGATAGTGGGCTAAATGGACTTTTGATCCAACCCAGTATGGCTGTTCCATTCTTAAAGTTCTTTAACTTGATTGAAAACCCCTCCTCACATTTCTGTGGACACATTTTAACCCTTTTAAAATTGGATCCGCTCAGATGATGCACAAAACATATCGTCCTTAAAAATTGCTGTAGCTTCACTCAGACTGATTTAGCAAAGAAAATGCAGATATGACTGACACTCAAATACAATTATTTAGTTTCTTTTTTCTATCTTAGCTTGATTTGGTATTGTTTTGGCAAAGCAGGCTTATATAATTCCTGCACCTACATCTGCTCATGGCCAATTCAAGAAGTTTTCTGGCATCGTAATAATGGAATGACATAATTAATATTGCCTTCTCACTGCAATGTCAGACATATAAATCTCTAGTTATGCTGTAAGATTTAGACACAAACTATATTAGTAGAATATGCACCAAGGATTACGCTAGGATATAAAGTTTATCCTTGGAAGGGGGAAAAAAAAAAAGCATAGCCCCTTATTGAGCGAGAATAAACTGCATATCCTTCCTGTTGTCCACCATGTATTTTATTCATATCACTAAAAGTTTTAGACTATTAGTGTGTTTGGCAGTATATTAATGGGAATGAAAATGAGCAGAATTGTTTATGTGCCATGACAATTTGGTTTGGCTGGCACTTGAGAGGGACTAGGACATGTTGTTGGTGTATATAACTATTCATGTGAAGTCTGTGGTGAGATCTGGTCAGAATTTCAGTGCTTGAGGTTTAAAAGGCAGAGGCCAGGATGTAAGACAGAGCTTAAGGCATGTAGGCTGCAGCTGAAATATATTCTATATTATTTAGGTTAAAGGCTCAAGACCGTAAAAAAACTGAAACAGTTCTACATTTTTAAGTAAAGAAAGCAAAGAGTGCGCGCGAGAGAGAGTGCGCGCATGCGTGCACTTCTGCTAAAAGCAGAAGAAAAGGAAGACTTGCTGATCGTTGCAAGTGTATTTTGTTGGGCATATGGGATGTTTAAAGAAGGATAGTAAAGTATATTTTTTAATATGCAACCCTGTTCAGACATCCGTTTCATCACCACTAAGCTGCCCCTTGTTTTAGTTAGCTGCTTGCTTATCAGAGTGAAAGATTAAGGGCCTGATCCAAAGCCCATCAAAATCAGTGGGAGTGGGTTTTTTCCCCATTTGAAGATCACAATTTAGGTTCCTTTCCCGATACATTAAAAAACAAACAAACAAAACAAAGGACTCAAATTATTCTGTCTAGCCAGACTATCTCAGAGACATCATTTTGTGCATTCCAGGGCTGAAATTGTTATAGAATTATTTGATAGAGGAGTCCTTGGTTCTTAGGACTTCTGAACTTTGTTAAAACAAGCAAACAAAAAAAACAAGGTCACAATTAAAATGTACAAGTGCACAATCTCTCCATGAGCAGCCTTGGAAAATGGTTATCAAGTTATTTCAAATATTTTTCTCCAAGTTAATGTGGCAGTTACCCCTTTGTGGAGCTGTTCCTACAATTTAGCTTATTTATTTGCGTACTGTCAGTTTCTTTCTTTCAGAATGGTGTCAAAGCACCCACTGCACAGAAAAACAAGTTGCAAAAATCAAAGCCCCAGTGTATCAGGATACAAAAGTGTGAAATCCAGGCCCATTGCTTTCCGTTCTGGCTTTAATTATCATAAAAACCTGCTCTAGGGCCCGACTAATCTGCCAGAAAATTATTATTGAGCCCTGGTAACTCAGTTATATGTGAAGACTTAAAAATGTTTCTTGTGCCAACTGAACGTTCTACACCAACCTCATGTGGTGTCCTGCACCTGGCTGAGAAATATGATGCATTATACTGTATAGGAAAGGAAGTCTACTAATTCCCAGGCAGCTGTAAACAATTTAACCACCTCTGTCCCAACAACCTGACATTTTATATCAGTCTGGTTTTCCAAATTTAAGTAAAGTTTCCCAGGGAATGGATGGTTTGACAAATTCATAAAAACAGATAAAACCTTTGTTCACTGGTATTAATGCGGCCCATGCAGCAACATCCATGACAGCATTGCCAATCCTTAAGTCTCACAATTTTGTGTTTTTCTCTTAAAGCTCAATATACTGGAATCAAGAGATTGCATGAAAATGTTTAACTTTACTTTTGTTTAAATTGAAGCTTCTAGCTCTCATGGTTGCAGAGACAAGCTTGAAAATGTGAAGTGAGTGCACCCTAAAGGCAAAGAAAAAGAACCTACACTTAAAAAAAAAAAAAAAAAAAACCACACCCTCATGATTTTTGAATACTTGGGGTTGGTAATGCTGTCGTCAAAGGATACAAGGCCAGTGTGAAATAAGTTGTTAGTTTGGGCCTATTTCCTAATGGATAGGTCCCGACATCTTGGCAACTTTGCTGACAGTCTCAGAAAAGGGGTCAAAGACTGAGAATGAACTGCTTTTGGTGTCAAAAGGTTCAGGACCAGATTTTCAAGAGTGCCTAGCCCCAATTAGTGGATGCTAAGACCTCTGTATCCGATACTCTCATTTAGGTACCTAAATGAAGTGGCCAGTTTTTCCACGAAGACTCATCGCCCAGTAGTTCCCAATTTTTTTCCAATGGGATCTAAGAGTTAGTGGGTGCAAAGCTCTTTTGAAAACCTGGACCTCAGTCATTTAGGCATCTTGGCAGAACAGCATGAGAACACTTGCAGAGATTTACCTATTTCTGTCTTAGTACTTGTATCTAGTACTATTCACCTGGTTATCTTTATTAAACTATTTTGCAATATTTTTTGTAATAATGATGGTATGCTTCTGCCCATCTCTAGAGCTAGCATTGCACATCCTCAGTTCTCTTTTTTGGCTTCTGTAGTTTTAATTAAAACCTCAAAAATTTTATTTCTTCTCAGGGAGGCCTATTTGATATTGAGATCTTCAAAAAGTTTGTTTTAAAAATAAAAAAAACCCCTCTAAATCCAACAGTGTCTGAATGTTTATGGAATCTTAGTAATACGCATAGCACAGAGATAGAGTTACATAAAAGACTCCCTCAAAAGACCAGGATTATTTTGGGATGATTTAGAGATAGGCAAAACTCTTGCATCTCAAATAGGGGCTAGCTTGAGTTTGTTCATCTCTCCTTCCCAAATGACCTTGTCAGAGCTAAGAGAGTTAGGGTTTGTTTTTTAAATAGCTCCTTGACTTCTACTGAATTGTTCTGATTAAGTCAAGGGAGAAGGCACCTCACTACACCACTGAATATACCAGGGAAAACCCTAACATTCCTTTGAGGTAATTAGTAATTAACATTCCATTGGCAGCAAATCAATTTTCACATACACTTCCTAGCTCTGGTCACATCTGAAATAATACAAGAAGAGAATTCTCATACCATATTTTGGCTCAAACAAGGAAACAGTGCACATCTCATGAACAAGCTTGTTCTTTATGGTTTTTGCAATCATCCCCACCTGATGGGGTTGCTGAAGTCCTGTAGCACACTATCCCTTTTTAGTATTTAGAGTGCCAAGTGTACCACAACTCAGAGGCACCTCAGTTGCTATGTCAAATAGGTTCTGTCATCTGGTGGGTCCCAATAAGCATTCTGACACATGACTTGACTAGGGCTGGAGAAAAGGTTGCTATTAGCTTAGTTTGCCCTCTTAGTTCATTTCTGCTCTAGAGGTACTTGGGTATCTTGCAGGTCCCCTGGCCAGGGCTAAGGACTGCCCAAGATATTCTTTGTGGCCCCTTCATGTTGCTCTTCCATTTTTACACAGCTCCACATCTAGGTCGGGAGCAGCTTTTCTAGCTCCTTACCCACTGGCTCTCAAAGATAACTACCTTCAAATGCCACGCTGCCTCAGCGAATCACTCTTGACTAAAGAGCGTTTTCCTTTTCAGCCAACCTGTGACTGTTCAGCAGATTCATCACAGTTTACTCCTGTACAGTATTTTTCATGCACATCATTTTCTTCCAGCATGCATTTTTTATATTTTATTTTATGCCACTATTTCAGCAAGTACAGAGGGGTTCATTGCTAGATAATCACATTAACAACATAGCAGAACTACATAGGCAACTCCCATATTCAAGAGGAAAAAAATGCTTTTTGTAAAGGAACGAGCAGTCATTGCTCAAGGTACTAGTTGGAACAGATCAATAACGGCTCTCCTTCACGCTGCAAAATACATTTATAAAAGGCCTATATGGGGCGGCGGGTGGATGTTACCTTTTTCTATGGTCTCACCATGAACACAAAGTTTGTGGAGTATCTCTCAAAATCCAAGGACAGAGAGCATTACCTCACTCCACTGTACCTCTAACAAGCCAGCCAATCATACAATCTTATTTTGTCATACTTTAATTTTAGCACAGGTATTCTGAACTGAACTGGACACCACACCTGTAGGCAGAGGCCTGCTATATCTAGAGCAGGCTAACTTGTTTTCTATTAAAAAGTGTCAACCAAAAAATCATTTAAAACAACTTTTAAAAAACTGTGGGGGGGAATTATATTTAATTTTTAGTTTCAAAATCATGAGGAAAAATGTCCACTTTTTCCTCACTGTTTTTAGTTTCCTCCTCCTGCCCCCCCTTCACACTGGAAAATGTCATAAAAGTTAAAAGTGAGAGAAAGTCACACTTCTTCTCTTACTTTTCAACTGGAAAGAAGGGAAAAGCGGTGGTAGGGAAAAACTTTTCACTCCTGCCTCTCCCCCCCCGAAAAAGGTCACAAAAGTAATAATAAAGGTGAGAAAGTTGGAAAAACGCACACATTCTCTTATTCTCCTACTTCTCCCCAACACACACACACCCTCCTCCTTTTTCCCAACCTTTTCCAATGGGAGAAAAAAGGAAGAGATGCTAGAGGAGGGGATTATAATAAATAAAATAATAATAATTTGACAACAGAAACAAAATGATGATTTTTTTGATTAAAATAATTTAAAAATTAAATGAAAATTTTCAAATTCTTTTAATCAAAAAAATCAAATGCTCAAATTTTTGTTTCCACCAAAATAGGATTATTCAATAATTTTTAACTTTATCGGGCAAATCTCCTGTGTATGGTACAGTGATAACCTCCGTTCACCATGTGGCTCTGCTTTTTGACCAAAGTCAGTAATATAGGCTAAACCTCTGCAGAGTAGCTAGTTGAAATGACATCAACAAACAAGTCTTCACGGATGTAACAGACAAACCAACATTTGATTCACCATCCGGGTCATTCTCAGAGACCCATTCCTTCCAATAAAAGACATTAATTTCTATTCCTTCTCAAAAGGACAATGTATCAAAAATCAAATCCCAGTCATCTGTTACCTGTTCATGCTGGGGTGGGCTTATGTTTAGGAACTTTTGCCCGCTTTTTAGAACGGAGTAAAAAAGAACGTCCAAAGTAACACAATGTGAAGTAGTTGGTCAAGAAAGAAGCAGCCACAGTATAGACAGCAATAGCTGTAGCGGAGAACACATGCAATGGTGCTATTCAGTTTCCTACACCGTGTTAAAAAAAAAAAAAAAAAAAAAAGACACATGGACATTAGTATAGATTTTAATGATGTAATCAATCAGTTTTGAAAGAGATTTGTGGATAATGAAGTGGCTAGGTGTGTCACATGGACATTACATACATACTGCCGAGGACCGCAAACCAATACTTCATGGACAAGTCAAAAAAGAAAAACCCAAACAAAATCCCCTGGATCCAAATCCCCAAGAATACTCTCTAGCCCAGTGATTGGGGCACACCTGCGGAGAGAGAGCTGACCCAAGTTCAAATTCCTTCTCCACATCAGGCAGAGCAGGGAATTGAACTCTGGGTCTCCCACAACCCAGCTGAGTGGCACCACCCTTTTCTGCTCCTCCTGCTGCCCCTTTTAGACAAGAGAGTTGCTTTAGTTCAAACAGGAATTATTTTGGGGAGTCCCGTGAATGTGTTATACAGGAGGTCCCTTTTGACCTTGGAATCTATGAATTTGTGGAAAAATTCTCTGTTCTAATAGGACCCATTATTTCCTAGTCCCACAGGAAACACCACGTCTTTGCATCCTCAGGTACATAGTATTGATCATTCAATACTATGTACCTGAGGATGCAGGTATTCAATTGATCAATACAACCCCAAAAGAGGAATTCCACCTCAGCTGTCTGAGAACTATGATCCATGCTATGCTGTTTATATTCACTGCAAGATGCATAAGCCTTCAGGGAAAATCCATTGGTAATCTGGGCACCAGAGCTAAACGCTTTCCAGTAAAATCAGCCATATCAAATATTTGGCTTTGTTTCTTCAGAGGTTAGACTGGGGAACACAAGACTCCCTCTTGCTCTGCATAGTTATAGCGCAACAACTACTTTTTTTAGATCAGTGGCATTAAGCCTCAATAATACTGGTACGGCTGCTGCTCTAACAATATCAGTATCACTTTCATACAAGAATTTACCATTCCACAGATGAGAGATTTGTTTACTAGAGGTTTTCCAAAAGGGGCAAATACAAATATATGGTTGGATGATTTTTAGAGTAAACTGAATAATACTGGAAAATGCTGGCTCTTGACCTGTGGAAAATTCCACTGTTGCAGAATATGGTGTCCAAAGGCTTTCAGTGTAGCTGTGCAATATAGTTAAGCGTGTGCAGCTCCACGCTTGCCATTTCTCACTCTAGATAAAAACAAGTCACTATTTTCCCCATAGCTTTTCTCTCCTCCATTCTAACCATAACCACAATGGAGAAGGGTTGGAAAGGACACAGGACCTCCATTCCTCAGGCCTCAGAAAGTCAGTGTGAGGGTTGGGTTAGCCAGGAGCGACCATGAGAGCCAGGGATAGTAAGAGGCAGGTAGATGGAGGGAGCCTGTGGCAGCTGGAGGGGGTGGGGGTTGTTGAGGATGCAAGGGATTGGAGTGGGGCTTGGAGACTGATAGACTGAAAATAAGTGTTAGGAGATTCTGGAGCAGCTTTTTCCATTCTGTCCCTGCTTCCCATTTGTCTTCCTCTTATATCCCTATCCCCTTTCACCTCCTGCCCACCTTTCAACCCCTGCTATCCATTCCGTCCCCAAGTCTGTGCTTATTTCACCTTCCAACTGCTCTCTAACCTACAGATCCACCAGGGGAGCACAAAATGGAGGAAGAGGCAGCTTGGCTTCTTGCAGTTTCTCCATCATAGCTACCTCTAATGGACAAGAGGGAACACCATGGGAGAATTCTTACAGCCCTGCTGGATGTATGACATTCCTGCTGCAGGGAGACACAACAGGCCTGCCAGATGCACATGTCTCACCTGAGATGCATATCACTTAGCAACATTGCCTTAGGTCCAAATCCTGGTTCCACAAGCAAAGCCTAGGTAAAGGAGATTTGCTGGCAAAAACTACACAGTGCCCAACTTGCTGGCTCGTAGTGATTCCTCCTTTCCCACACCCCTCTTCAACATCTGTTGAGTTTCTGCTAGCAAGACTATTTTGTTTTGGCTTTGCTTGTGGAGCCAAGATTTGGACCTTAGACAAGGTTCCCAAGCAGCACACATCTTACATGACTCATGCCTTATCATGCCTTGGCAGCCTTATCCAGTAGAGTAATTTTGCCCCAAAAGGGGAAGGAGGACAATAGGAAGATCCCTCCAAAAGCACCATAAGTCCACCCTGCCTTCCTTCACTGCCACCCTAAAAAAGTTTCAGCACCACCAGTTTCTATCTGTCTGTCTGAATTGAAAAAACAAACAAACAAAAACAAACACACACAAACTCCCAAGCATTTATTGTGGCCTTCTCCTGCCTTTCCTCTTATGGTGCCATCTTTAACTGGCTCCTGTTTTGCATGGCAGCAGTCTTCAGATAACATGCTAAGTTCTCATCTTCCCACTAAATGCCCAGGCTCTTCTCTTTCCCCTTCCAGACTTCTACATGAAGGCCTTCCAGGCTCCTCTACTTCCCACAAATTCCTTCTGAGATCCTCCTATCAGTCTCGCCCCAGCCTTCCCCAGACTCACCTCATTCTCTTTCTCCCCACAAACACCTAGCACTCTCCTCCCTCTGCAATAATGGAATCTTTTGGAAGGAGGCTGCAACTGCAGTTTGCTCCTGCCTTGTGAGCATAGCTGCTAAACATACATTAGGCATGGGTTGTCATGGAAGGAAAAGACAGGGAGGGGTGAGGGAGAGAATCCACTGAGCTGTCCACAATCAGACTTTGCTCTTTTATCCTCCTGTGTCGTCCGTTCCCGCACCCCCACAACCAGCCAAAACTTGGTGGAAGAACACCGTTGTCCAAAACCAATTTGAAAGTTGTGAAAAGGAGATATTCCCCCATCCCATTACCCAGCATAGATCTATAGCCTGTTGCACCTCCTCACGTCCCTGCTTGAATGTCACAAAAGCTGTCTACTCCAGTGCCCCAATGGCAACTTGGGGCTCAGAGAGCCAGTTGAATAGACACTGCTGGTGTGTATGGGAAAGAGCTGATGCAGCCCATTGTCTCCCCTTTTCTGTGGGCTACAACATCTGAATACATGTGTACAGACCCACCTGCCAAGTCCTTTCCAAGCCACATTTCAGCCTCCCCACCATGGAAAATGGCATAAAGCCACTGCAGAGGGTGGTGAGGGTGCTGCTGGGGGACCTGACCCTTAGAATTGTTCTAAGTATTGCCAACCTCAAGCATTCAAATATGAGTCAGACCCAAAGAAATCATGAGATTGGCTTAAAAATCATGACTTAAAAAAAATACATTTTGGGTTTTTGTTTTACTAGGTTGCATCCACTTCACGTTTTCAAGTTTTTCCCTGCACCCATGAGGGCTAAAAAAACCTCACCTTCCTTTAAGTAAATCTGAGAAGCTCTTGATTCTAGAGGCTGGGGCTTTAAGAAGTATACCCAAAAATCATGAGACTCGATAAAAATCATCAGAGCTGGCAACACTGACCACCACTCTGTTCCCACCCAAGGCTAAAATTCTTCACCATAGACATTCCTCATATTTATGATAGACTAGTCAAACAGCAAGATGTTCTGAAAAGCATAGGGTGAGTTCCTATGTTTTAACACTGCTATGTGGACAAAAAGCCAACTGATTGCATTTCTTCTTCCTGCAGCAAACTGGGTTAGCTGAGAGCTTGACGGAATGAGAATAGCAGGTTTTTAAGTACTGCTTCTAGACCTGGCATCAGCACTTGTATTGCCATCACCAGTCAGACATCAGAAGCAACACACGCTATGGGAAGTGTATGTAATCCAGGCAGGCCCATACTAGACCAACAGAAGTAGGGAGCGAAAAAGAGTATGTGAGCAGGAAGGGGACACAGAAGAAATCCATTCCCAGGAACATTTTGAAACACTGACTTCAATTTCCTGCAGTTTAGAAAAATCAAGTTGCTTCAAAACAAACTTTTTTTTTTTAAATAAAAAAGGAATTCTGTGCCTCTAGCAAGTTATGTTCTGTTAATTGCCAATTGCCTTGCACCAAAGCCACAAGTCCCCAAATGCCCTTGCACATTTCTCATCAAACAAGCACACATACAAACAACAACATTCAAGCAGTCATTACCAGAACTGTCAAAACACCAAAAAACAAAACAAAAAAACACACAACAAAAGAGACACACCAAGGCAGGTTAGCACCTTCTCTTTCATAGAAACATTGGTCTCTCATGCCCCTGCTTCTGATCATCTGCCAGGGCTTCTGAAAGTCTGTTGAGCTGCTACTCTGTCTGCCCTTGCTTGAAGACAGGGAGTGGGCTCCAGGTACAGCCCTCAGGACTGAGCATATACAGTATTCACACACTTAGATTTTCAACTTTATCTGGTTTCTATCAGGAACTTCAGGCAGCTTAGACAAATTAATTTTCGGAATATTCCCCTGTGATTTCTTCTCGCCTACCCATGCTCTCCAATAGCTCCCCCTTTGCTCCCTCCACAGCTCTCCTTTGCCTCCTCCTCACAGTATCTCCATCTCCTTACCCCTCTTGCCCTCTGCCATTCCCCACCTTCTCCACCTCTGCCATGATGCCCATAAAACCCAGCCTACTGATCCTGACTAGACAGGTGATAAGTTTCCTCTTTGTTCCTTTTCCTATTTCCGTCCAACCTATTACTAATCCCCACAAAAGCAACCTACAATACCTGTAATGAACAAAGCTGTGCCAATTCTTCACCATAACCTTTTGCTTGTATGTTGGATCCACAATCCACTATCTTGCATCTGTTTGGGTCTTTAGATTGCAAGCCTTTTAGGCCAGTGATTGTCTTTTTTGTGCCCAGCACAATGGAGCCCTAGACCTTGGGGCACTATCATATATAAATATTTACTACTAAATATAATAATTAGACTCTCAGAAATTTAACGTCAGTCTCTCAGGGGTACTCTGATGCTTAATTCATTAAAGCTGGCAGAGCATTTTGAGCTCTTTGGATGGAATGTGCTATAGAATCACAGAAATTTAGACCTGGAAGGCACCTTGAGATGTCATCTAGTCCAGCCCCTGCGCTGAGGCAGGACCAAGTAAACCTAGACCATCCCTGACAGGTGTCTGTCTAGCCTGTTCTTAACCTCCAGTTATGGGAATTCTACAACCTACCTTGGAGCCTATTCCAGAGCTTGACTATCCTTATAAAGTTTTTCTGGATATCTAACCTAAATCTCCCTTGCTGCAGATTAAGCCCATTACTTCTTGTCCTACCATCAGTGGACATGGAGAACAATTGGCCACCATTCTCTTTATAACAGCCCTTAACATTTTTGAAGGTTTGTTATCAGCCAAGTCTTCTTTTCTCAAGACTAACCGTGCCCAGTTTTTTTTTTATTATTAAACTTTTCCTCATAGGTCAGGATTTCTAAAACCTTTAAATTTTTCCCCTCTCCCATCTGGACTCTCTAAAGTTTGCCCACATCTTTCATTAAGCATGGTGTTCCAGAATGGGCCACAGTACTACAGCAGAGGCTTCACCAGTGCCAAGTAGAGAGGAATAATTTCTTCCCTCATCTTACATACAACACTCCTGTTAATATACCCCAGAATGGCATTATCCTTTTTCACAACTGCATCACATTGTTGACTCATTCAATTTGTGATCCACTATAAACTATGGCCCTACCAAATTCATGGCCCTGAAAAACACTTCACAGACCACGAAAGCTGATCTCTCCTGTGAAATGTGGTTATTGTAGGGGAGGGGCAGGGCTGGGAGCACCCTAGCCAGGGGCTCCTACCGTGGGCTAGGCTCCAGCTGCTAGTCCTGGCTCAGGCTGGGGAGGGACAGGAATTCCTCTTCCCCTGCAGGGGCCACTTCTGGAGCCTGGTCAAACCCACCTCCAGGAACCTTCCCCAGCTGGCAGCCCGTGACTGGGGTGCAGAGGCTCCCAGAAAAACCCAGATGTATGGTAACCCATCCCCCATGCCCTGTGACACTCATTTCTGCACTCTGTCTGCCCAGCTCTGAAGACAGCGTCCCTGCCTCAGCAGCAGTGCAGAAGTAAGGGTGTCAGTCTCATGACTCTCCTACAATAGCCTTGCGACACCCTCCCCCATGATCCATTTTTGGGTCAGGACCCCCACAGTTACAACACTGTGACATTTCAGATGTAACCATGAATTTGACCATTTAAAAAAAAAAAAAAAAAAAGACGACTGCAAAATTGACTAAAATGGACTGTGAATTTGGTAGGGCCCTAACTATAACCCACAGAATCTTTTCAGCAGTACTACAACTTAGCCAGTTTTCCCCATGTTGTAGGTAGGCTACGATTTTTCCTTCCTAAATGAAGTACTTGGCACTTGTCATTATTGAGTGTTATCTTGTTGATTTCAGATCAAAATGACTTTGATAAATTGGAAAATTGAACTCCAATCCTGTCCTCCAGAGTGCTTGCAACCCTTCCTAGCTTGTTATTAGCTGCAGATTTTATAAGCCCTCTCCACTCCATTATCCAAGTCATTAATGAAATTACTGAGTAGTACCAGACCCAGGACTGACCCCACTACATATGCCCTCCCTGTTTGAGAGAATCATTGATAATGTGACACG
This sequence comes from Trachemys scripta elegans, assembly GCF_013100865.1. Taxonomy (NCBI): domain Eukaryota; kingdom Metazoa; phylum Chordata; order Testudines; family Emydidae; genus Trachemys; species Trachemys scripta. The sequence continues at coordinate 205,843,120 of NC_048299.1, forward strand.
ATGGTCGATATAGTATGGTGGGTCCTGCGCTTTTCTTGGTGGGGGAGGGGCTAAAATACCACCCTTACCCCTGCTCTTGGGGCCCCAAGGGCCCCACTAGTGGCCCAGGAAGGTGGTAAAGGAGGGAAGCGGGGGAGGGATCTGGGTTTGCTCCTCACTCTGAGGCCCAGCCTCTCTCAACCCCTGCAGATTCTTACCCGCTTTCCCCTTGGGTGGGGTATCTTCAGTCCTTAAATGCTGGGGGAGGGAATGTCCTTCCCCTGCTGGGGCAGGGTCTCCCTTACTCCGGTTTTCTGTTCCTCCAAGTCTCACAGCACACCTCCAAGCTCCAGTCCGCTCTCCTTCCCCCTGACTGCCTGAAGCAGGGGGTTTTATTAGGTTTCTAACAGGGCCTTAATTGATTACAGGTGCTCCAATTAACCTGTAGCAACCCTCCCTAGCCTTCAGGGAACCACTCCTTAATTAACCTAGGGTTTATATACTTCCCTTCTACCACTTCCCACTGCTCCCTGGCCCTCCTGTATCACATATCCCCCTCCCCTGCTCAACGCCATGGGGTTGGGCTACTTGGGACGAAAGACTGTTGTCGTGATAGGCCGTCCGCGTTGCTGTGTTGGCTGCCGGCTCTATCCTGGATCCAGAAGTGAAAAGGTTGTAGGGACAGGAACCATCTAGTCACTCGTGCATTCGTCTCCTTTTTTGTGTGCATCCATTGGAGTGGGGCATGGTCCGTCACAAGCGTGAACTGCCGCCCAAGTAGATAGTACCATAGAATCTCCATGGCCCATTTAATTGCCAGGCATTCCTTTTCTACTACTGCGTACTGTTGCTCCCTGGGCAGGAGCTTTCGGCTGAGGTAAAGGATTGGGTGCTCCTCATCTCCCACCATCTGTGAAAGGACGGCCCCAAGTCCTACCTCCAAGGCGTCTGTTTGTAGGATAAATTCCTTTGTGAAATCTGGGGCTATGAGCACTGGATGGCTGCAAAGGGCTGTCCTTAGGTCTGTGAAAGCTTCCCCAGTCCACTTAACTATCTCCGGGCCCCGAGCTCTTATCAGGTTCGTCAGAGGCGCTGGCTTTGTGGCGAAGTGAGGGATGTACCCTACTATTCCTAAGAATGCTCTGACTTGTTTTTTGCTGATTGGGTGGGGCCATTTCTGTATTGCCTCCACTTTGTTCCACTGGGGCTTCACCAGGCCCCTTCCGACTACATACCTGAGATATCTGGCCTCGGCTAGCCCTATTGCACATTTGGATGGGTTAGAGGTGAGGCCAGCCTGTCTAAGAGTATCTAGTACCGCTTCCACTTTCCCCAGGTGTGTCTCCCAGTCAGGACTATGGATTACCATGTCATCTAAATAGGCAGTAGCATACTTGGCATGGGGTCGAAGTAATCTGTCCATCAATCGTTGGAAAGTTGCGGGGGCCCCATGGAGCCCAAAAGGGAGGACTGTATATTGAAGAGGCCGTCAGGTGTAGAGAAAGCGTTTTTTTCCTTGGCGTCCTCAGCCAGGGGGATCTGCCAGTAGCCTTTTGTCAAATCCAAGGTGGTCAAGTATCGGGCCTTGCCTAACTGATCCACCAGCTCATCAACACGTGATATTGGGTAGGCATCGAACTGGGATACCTCATTTAACTTCCGAAAGTCATTACAAAACCTCAGGGTGCCATCAGACTTGGGGACCAAGACAATAGGGCTGGACCACTGGCTGTGGGATTCCTCAATCACCCCAAGTTCCAGCATCTTCCTTACTTCTGCCCTAATTTCTTCTCTTCTTGCCTCCGGTATGAGATATAGTTTTATGGTCACCCTTGCTCTGGGACAGGTGACAATGTGGTGTTGGATCAGCGTCATACGGCCTGGTTGTGTGGAGAACACATCTTGGTTCCGCTGGATCATTTCGATGACTTCTGTTCCTTGTTCTGGGGCTAATTCAGGGGATATCCTTATCTGCCCTATTGGGCCATCTGCCTGGGGTGTGGCCAGCAGGATGGCCAGGCACGTCTCCCGATCATGCCAGGGTTTCAGTAAGTTGACATGATAGATCTGCTCTGGCCTTCGGCGGTCTGGCTGCTTTACCTTATAATTCACCTCCCCAACAGCTTCCACGATCTCATAGGGTCCATGCCAACTGGCCAAGAGCTTACTTTCTGCTGTTGGTACCAGCACCAGTTCTCCTGATTGAAATTTCCGAGTTTTTGCCCGACGATTGTAGTAGGTTCGTTGGGCCTCTTGTACTTTCTCCAAATGCTCTCGTACTATGGGGGTCACTTGGACTATTCGTTCTCTCATCTGGGCTACGTGTGCAATGACATTCTTCCCTGGGTTGGGTTGTTCCTCCCATTCCTCCTTCGTGATGTTTAATATGCCACGTGTATGGCGTCCATACAGTAGCTCGAATGGGGAGAAACCAGTAGAGGCTTGGGGAACTTCTGGTATTGCAAACATCAGATATGGTAGGAGGGTATCCCAATCTTTTCCGTCTTGGGCCACCACCTTTCGGATCATACTCTTGAGAGTGCGGTTAAATCGCTCAACCAGACCATTTGTTTGGGGATGATAAACAGAGGTCCGCAAGGCTTGGATGCAGAGCAGGATACATAAGTCTTTCATTACTCTCGACATGGAGGGAGTCCCTTGACCCGTCAGGATCTCCTTAGGGATGCCTACCCTAGCAAAAACCTGCACCAGTTCTTTTGCGATTGCCTTGGACGTGGGGTTCCTTAAAGGAATGGCTTCAGGGTACTGTGTAGCGTAGTCCAGGATGACAAATATGCTTCGGTGGCCCCGGGCTGTTCTTTCTAGTGGGCCCACTAGATCCATTACTATTCTTTCAAAAGGAACTTCAATTATGGGCAAGGGTACCAACGGGGCCCTTAACTGAGGTCTGGGACTATGCAGCTGGCACTCTGGGCAGGAGGTGCAATAGTGTTGGACTTCTGCCCATACCCCCGGCCAGTAGAACCTTCTTAGGACTCTATCCAGGGTCTTGTCTGCTCCTAAATGTCCCCCAAACAGATGACCGAGTTAATTCTAATACAGCCCTTGTGTGCTTCCATGGCACCAAGAGCTGTTCTACTACTTCCCCCCGTATTGGCACTACCCGGTCCAACAGATCCTGCTTGATTATATAGTATGGCCCTGTGCCTTTGGTTTTCCCTTCTACTGGCATGCCATTTACCTCTATTACCTCCTCCCTCACGTTTGCATATAGTGGGTCATGGGCTTGGTCCTGCCCAAAACATTCGCGTGCGGGACCAATCTAGCCTGATTCTATTGACTTGGGTTCCCCTCCTTCTTTTGGGGTGCTTCTGCTCGTGCAGGGGGCCGTCTCTGGGTCTCCACGAGCCTTCCTCCCAACCAGGGTAGCTTTCTGGTTTGCTGCCAAGATCCTGGTTCCTAATCTTTTGTCTGCTCTCCTCTCCCGTCTGGATTTCCGGGACTTCCCAGGGGGTGAAAATAACTCTGGGGAAAACCCAGCAAAAATTGTGGTAGGATCATCCATGGGCACCTCACATTCTGCTTGGGGTTTACTTCCCTTCCCTAACTCAATGGGAGGGGAGTATGCTCTCGAACCCAGGAAAGTCACTGCCAATTAAGACTGGGTCAGGGAGCTTGGGGACCACCCCTGCAGTCATCTTGGTAGTACTTCCCTGGATCTCAATCCGGATTGGAATTGTGGAGTAGAAATTTACTGTGCCATGGACACATGTAACTCCAGTGCTCTTGGCCCGGCTCAGTTGGTCTTGTCCCACTAATTTCCCTGAGACCAATGTGACAGCACTCCCAGAGTCCAAAGCTACGGTCTGGATGCCATTCATCTTTACTGGCCTGGTGTACTCATGTTGGGCCATTGCAACCCCCACCAGGCTGATTAGGCCACATTGGTCCCCGGGATCCCCCAGATTACATTGCGTGGGCTCCTCCCTGTTGGGGCACTGGGCTGCTATATGCCTCAACTCCCCACACTCATAACAGCGATATCTCATTCCGGAGGTTGCCCTCTGTCTTGGGCCCTCTGACTCGCTTCCCCAACCCTCTCCCCCCAGACCGCCAGGTCCCTTTGGGGCCTCAGGCTGCTCCTTGGTGCCTGTTCTTCCAGCTATGGCTTTCCTGGAGTTCTCGATGATCCCGGGCCTCGGGGTTGGGACTGGTTTCCTAAAATGCCGTGTTTCACCTCCCGGGGTTTTGAACAGTTGTCTCTCTACAAGGGTGACTAGTTCGTTATAGGTGGAGGGGTCATTCTGGCCTACCCAGGCTCAGAGGCCCGAGGGTAGTCCCCTCATATAGTGGTCCAGTACCAGGAGCTCCATCATTTTCTCTGAGCTGAGAGCCTCCGGGCGTAACCACTTTCGGGCTAGGTGGATTAGGTCAAATAGTTGTGATCACGGTGTCTTGTCTTTACAGTACTGCCATTCATGGAACCTCTGGGCTCTCAAGGCCATTGTTACCCCTGCCCTGGCTAGTATCTCTACCTTCAGTCAGGGGTAATCTGCTGCCTCCTCTGTGGTCATATCATAGTAGGCCTTCTGGGCCTCCCCGCACAAAAATGGGGCAAGGATCCCTGACCACTGGTCTTGGGGCCAGGCCTCCCTCAGAGCTGTCCTCTCAAAAGCCAGGAGGTACACCTCCACATCATCCTCCCAGGTCATTTTATGCATACAGTAGCTGGCCCGTATGGTCCGTGTCCCATCATACCCACAGCTCAGCTCCGTAAGGACCTTCACTTGGTTCACTAGTTCCTGCAGCATGGCCCGATCTTGGGTGGCCTGGGTCATCAGCAGGTGATTGGTCTCTTGCTGTAGCCGCATGGCCTCCTGTTGGGCAGCTGCCTGGACCTGGGTAGCCTCCTGCTGGGTGGCAGTGGCTTGCACCAGTGCTTTGACCAGATCCTCCATCTTGAAGCAGGGTGGTTGTGACCCACTCTGGATTATGTTCACGGTGCAGAGATCCCACTCCTGACACCACGTGTGACAAGATGGTCGATATAGTATGGTGGGTCCTGTGCTTTTCTTGGTGGGGGGGCTAAAATACCACCCCTTACCCCTGCTCTTGGGGCACCGAGGGCCCCACTAGTGGCCCAGGAAGGTGGTAAAGGAGGGAAGCAGGGGAGGGGTCTGGGTTCGCTCCTCACTCTGAGACCCAGCCCCTCTCAACCCCTGTGGGTTCTTACCCTCTTCCCCCTTGGGTGGGGTACCTTCTTAGTTCTTAAATGCTGGGCGAGGGAATGTCCCTCCTCTGCTGGGGCAGTTTCTACCTTACTCCGGTTTTCTGTTCCTCCAAGTCTCACAGCACACCTCCAAGCTCCAGTCCTCTCTCCTGACTGCCTGAAGCAGGGGGGGTTCTAAGGTTTCTAACAGGGCCTTAATTGATTACAGGTGCTCCAATTAACCTGTAGCAACCCTCCCTAGTCTACAGGGAACCACGCCTTAATTAACCTAGGGTTTATATACTTCCTTTCTACCACTTCCCACTGCTCCCTGGCCCTCCTGTATCACAATAAGTATAGTCTTTCAGCCAGTTGTGCACCCACTTTATAGTAATTTCATCTGAACTGCATTTCCTTAGTTTGCTTATGAGAACGTCATGTGGGACTGTGTCAAAAGCCTTACTAAAAATCTAGATATAAAATGTCCAGCTACAGTTCACAAGCATATTTCACAACTCTGCATCCTTCTATATTACAGTATGCTCTGGACCAGTCTCAGGCCTGCTCTACACTTAATTTTACTGGCATACGTTAATTAGTGGGTGTTTGCATTTTCAAAAAAAAAAAAAAAAGTTATACCGGTATAATCCTTAGTGTGGACACTGCTATACCACTATAAAGGGGACATATCTGTATAGCTTGTTCCTCTTCTCATATGGAAATAACTATACTGATATACATACTTCTACACTGTTATAAATGCCTCCACATTGGGGGGGGGGGATGTGTGTGTGAAGGTTGTACCTCTGTAACTATACTGGTATAAAACTTTCTAGTGTAGAATTTTAGAGACTCCCACCTTGTGAAATGAGCTTGAGATGTCACAAACATCTAGGTTATAAAAATATTCTGTGCAAAAACCCTGCGAGATATACATACATGCAGATCAATATTCTCACACACATCCACAAAAACCCTTACATTTCAGTAATGTTAGATTCTGACAGAACTCCATACAAGCCACAGAAGGGTTAGGTCACACGTACAACAGTAACACAGGCAACATGTCTGGGTAATGAGAGCCAGTTTCCACAAAGATTTCTGCATTCTCACATGCCTTTGTTTCTGAAGTCAGTTAATCATTAATATGGATTAACTCCTGTGCCCTATGGACACTTTACTAGGGTATTAATAACATGCAAGGATGTACAGATACGCAGTGAGATTTTTAAAAGTCTCTAAATTTTTAAAGACTATGCATAATGATAAAAGTCAAAGGCCCTATGGAATATTAAATGCATACAATTCTGGTATTGCAGACAAGAATCAGCACATTCTTACATGCATGCAGTTTCCTGATATTTTAGGCCAGGCATATAATAAGAGCCTCACAAACGTGTAAACAAATGGAAACATAATAAAGCAGTGTGGTAGGGTGACCGCCCATCCTAAATTGGGTGGACAGTCCCCAAATGCAGAGTTCAGCCCGGAACCAGGACTTGGACAAATGCTGTCTTGGAGTCATTCAAGATTCCCTGCAGCACCACTCTGCACTCCTGCCTGAGCCTCAGGGTAGAGTTACCAACTTTCTAATCCCACAAAACCAAACACCCTCGTCCTGCCCCTTCCCCTGAGGCCACACCCCCCTCCCCTGCCCCCCACTCACTACTTTACCCCCTCCTTTGGTGGCTCGCTCTCCCCCACTCTCACTCACTTTCACTGGGCTGGGGTGCAGGAGGGGGTGAGGGGTTCAGGGTGCAGGAGGGGGCTGTGGGTTGAGGAAGGGGGTTGGGGTGCAGGAGGTGAGGGCTCCATCGGGGGATGCAGGCTCTGGGGTGGGGCCAGGGATGAGAGGTTTGAGGAGGCTCAGGGCTGGGGCACGGGGTTACCTCTGGTGGCTCCCGGTCAGCAGTGCAGCAGGGGGACTAAGGCAGGCTTCGTGCCTGTCCTGGCACCGCAGAGCACCCCTGAAGCGGCCAACAGGTGGCTCTGCGCACTGCTCTTGCCTGCAGGCACCGCCCCCAGAGCTCCCATTGGCTGCAGTTCCAGACAGTGGGAGTGCGGAGCCAATGCTCAGGGCGGGGGCAGTGCACAGAGCCCTGTGGGCTCCCCCACCCATCTTAGCGCTGCAGCACTGCTAACCAGACTTTCAGTAACCCTATCAGCAGTGCTGACCGGAGCTGCCAGGGTCCCTTGTCGACTGGGTGTTCTGGTTGAAAAATGGACACCTGGTCATCTTAGCTCAGCGGCAGCCCCAGCCTCTTCCCAGTGTGTGGGGGGGGGGGGCGGGAGGGGGAGGAGCCCGAGGTGAACCTTAGCTCCCTTTTGCACCAAGGCCCCGTCCCCTGCTCCGCATCTCCCCCAAGGCCCCGGCCAGGCCAGAACTAGAGCCACCCAGGGAGACTGGGTCAAGCCCCAGACCCTACAGCTGCCCATGGCAGTGCACCCCAGGGGTGGGGACACAGGCTGGTGGCTGCTCTCTGGCACCATGGCCCACCACTTGGGGCAGGTGCAGAGTCCAGACCACCCCACAGTGGCCCAGGTTCCCTGTGCAACTCTTACCACTGCTTGGCTCCAGCTTCCAGCCTGGCCAGGGCTTCGGAGGAAGAGAAGGCGCAAGGGAGGGACTCCTGCATGTGTCCCACTTTTGCCTTTTAAAAGATGGTCACCTTAAGCACGGACAGTGATTAAGGTGAGACTTGGGACTGGATTCTGCTCCTATTGATGTCAATGAGTGTGTGAGAAGCTGAATGACAGCATGGAGAATTAGATTCTATCCCTGCCTCTGCCACAAAATACTTACACAATGCTGAACAAGTCACTTAAACCAAACATTTTACAGGTGGCCATTAACTAAAAGAGAACTGGATAAATTCATGGTGGTTAAGTCCATTAATGGCTATTAGCCAGGATGGGTAAGGAATGGTGTCCCTAGCCTCTGTGTGTCAGAGGATGGAGATGGATGGCAGGAGAGAGATCACTTGATCATTGCCTGTTAGGTTCACTCCCTCTGGGGCACCTGGCATTGGCCACTGTTGGTAGACAGGATACTGGGCTAGATGGACCTTTGGTCTGACCTGGTATGGCCATTCTTATGTTCTTAACTGTATGTTAATTGTGCAGCTGTCCCACTTTGGATAAATAATTGAAGATTAATTGGAGCAGGGGGACTGGATCCTAAGTCTCGGTGAGCACTAACCACTAGGCTATAGAATCACTCTGATACTTGCTCTCTCCCTGGCCCCATAGCTCTTTAATTCTTTATCCAACATGAAACAGCTTCAACAGTAGAGACTAAGGGTATGTCTACACTACGAATTTAGTTCGAATTTATAGAAGCCGGTTTTATAGAAATCGGTTGTATACAGCCGATTGTGTGTGTCCCCACATAAAATGCCCTAAGTGCTCTAGTTGGCGGACCGCGTCCACAGTACCGAGGCTAGCGTCGACTTCTGGAGCATTGCACTATGGGTAGCTATCCCACAGTTCCCGCAGTCTCCGCCGCCCATTGGGATTCTGGGTTGAGATCCCAATGCCCGGATGATGCAAAACAGTGTCGCGGGAGGTTCTGGGTACATGTCGTCAGGCCCCTCCCCCTCCGTCACAGCAACGGCAGACAATAGATTCGCGCCTTTTTACCTGGGTTACCTGTGCAGACGACATACCACGGCAAGCATGGAGCCCGCTCAGCTCACCGTCACCATATGTCGTCTGGGTGCCGGCAGACGTGGGACTGCATTGCTACACAGCAGCAGCAGCTAACTGCCTTTTGGCGGTAGACGGTGCAGTAGACTGGTAGCCTTCATCGGCAGCCCCACATCAGACTATGCTGTATCCCAGCGGCTAGTGCCTGAGAGGTGGCAGATTCCCCTGTTCAAATCCTTTCTGCTCAGGTGGAGGGGACTTGAACTGCAGTCTTCCAAAGCCCAGATGAGTTCCCTAACCACTGGACTAAAAGGCATGAGGGAGGTCATCCTCGTGCTCACCTCCAACCCCCTCTTTTGTGAGAGCTTGCATATGGGGCCCAATCCAATAAGTGGGCTCCAGTCTTCCCAATTCATGCATCACACTGAGGCTTAAGAGTCTGGACACCTAGAGGGAGACAGCAGCGAACATAACCAGAGGCAGAAACATAGGTACCTAAGGAATTTTACCGCAAAAATGTAGGTGCCTACCAGGTTCAGCAGCAGCTGAGTGGGGGTTTTGTGAATTCCAGTAGTGCCAGATTCTGGGATTTAGGCACTTAAGTGTCTTTGGGAATCTAGCCCTAGATCTGCAACATATCCCACAAGACACAATGCTGGAACAATTTGTATAGTGAGGGTGAGAGAGTCATTGAACCAGACTGTAAACCCTGTATCTGAGGGAAACCACTTCAAGCCGGGGGTGCAGCAGCACCCCCACACACCCCTAGTTCCCACACCTATGACAAGACAGATTCCAGACAATATTCACAAGGACTCTCAAGCCCCAGGCAAATCCTCAGACAACTGTTAGATTTTGCCTGTGTGACTGTTAAGTAACATGCATGTATGAGGCCTATCTGGACAGGCGCTGTTGCAAGGCTCACTGAGAATAGTGTGTCATTCTCCCTAGCCAAGTCTCTGACCCTTGTGAGGTTGTCGTCTCTCTTGTGATTGATTAAACCAAAACATGCTTGCAAAGGCACCTCCTTCATTTCAGCTCCATCATTTGTTGTACCCATGATGGATGCTTCAAAACTTCAAGGGAGCTCAGATGGCTCAACTCACAATTCAAAGCCTCTGGACATGGGTGGAGACCAATCTCCATATAAATACTCTGTAATTCAGGGCAATCTAGCCTGCAAGGCACTCCTACCTCATCTGAAGTACAGCTCTGTTCAGATTTTAAGTGGACAATACAATTGTCCTCTAATATTATTTTAGCTAACGGACATGCTGAGCAGTTCAGCCATTCCAAATCTTTATAGCCTCTCAACATAGACATACCTATCACCTCATTACACCTGCAGCAGCTCTCCATTTTCCAGGGAAAGAATGTCTTTGCAGAAAGCACATCACCTAGCCTGAGTGGTCTCTCCAAATCACTAGCTACCATTCTGTTCCGGAGGTGGGGAACCCCTCTGGAGGGCCTCTTTGGCATGGAACACAAAACTAAACACAACCTAATCTGATCCAAAGGCAAGAGTCATCCAGGACATCCAGCAGATTCATTCCTCTTGGACAATAGCCAGATGTTTCTATGGATCTTGCTGCCGACTCCTCTCATCGTCAGGATATTGAGGAAGATCAGACAGGATGACCAACATGGTGGAAGGACGTAGGTAGGTTGTGCATGCAACCACAGGCACTGTTATCTGATGTTTTGATGTTTTGCGCACAACACCTACAGTATGGATTCATGCAAGCAGTAAAAAACATTACTGTGGTAATAGTTATTTTCTGATAGGTTACACTCACCCATGTAGTATCAGTGTCAATACCATCCATCTGCTGTAACTGAGTAGATATTTGGGCAGGGTTGCTGAAAGGGACTCATTTATGTTTGTTTCTATCTTAATCAGGAACTTCAGGGTCAGCCTAGTAATGAGTTCATATTTGTCTTTTTAGCATACTCTGTATGTGTATAAAAAAAAAAAAAAATCAGTAAAAACTTCACAGAGGGTGGTTTTCCATGCTAAAATGGAGAGACTTTGTTCCCCCCCTTTTTTTTTTTAGGCAGTTTAGTGGATAGAGCTCTGGTCTGGGACTCAGGAGACTTAGGTTGTCTTCCTGGTTCTGCTACTGACTTGCTTGGTGACCAAGGACAAGTCACTTCACTGTGCCTCAGCTTGTGCCTGTCTTTCTGTAAAATGTGGATAATGCCAGATACCTCTCCTTTGCAAAGTGCTTTGAGAGCTGCTGATGAAAAGTGACATCTAAGAGCAAGGTTGTATTATTATTTTGTTCTTACTGTGTCCAGATGCCATGATGCCCAAACAATATATGGTTCTACCTGGAGAACATTGGTAAAAGTGGTGTCCACATAGATTATTGCCAGAGTTCAGACAGGAGGACATGCACAACTCAGTCCAACTTGCTGTTGCTATTGAAGTCGATGGCAAAATTTGCATGGCATTCCGTGGAGCAGGACTGGGTCTTACAGTTTTGTCTTGTTGCCCCTTTGGCCTGAGCAGTTAGCCAATATTCAGGGTCTTGCAAGATGGTTTCTCTTGGAGGAGAAAAGGAAGAGATGAGTCAAGTATATTAACAATAACTTTCATCATAGCCTGTAAAGGTGCGCATGGGAAAAGTTCCTCCAGTCATGCACTACACTCTCCTTTATGTTTCATGGGCTTCTCTGTAAGACACAACATGTTGGCACAGTCATTGATTAGAAATTTAGTGTTCAATAGTCTCAGTCCATTAGAACTTTCAAATGCTGCAGCAGAGCAGCTGCACCACTATAGCGCTTAGTGAAGTTGCTCTCTGCGTCAACAGGAGAGCTTCTCCTGTTGGCGTAGGTATTCCACCTCCCCGAGAGGCGGTAGCTATGTTGACGTCAGAAGTCCTCCCGTCGACATAGCGCTGTCAACATCGGGGGCTAGGTCGGTATACCTGCATCGCTCAGCGGTGTTGATTTTCCACACCCTTGAGCGACGTAGTTATACTGACATAAGTCTGTAGTGTAGTCCAAGCCACCAAAATACTTTGAAATTGAACGGAGGGAAGTATAGATCAGTGCACGATCAGTGAAAAGACCAAAAGGTAGCACAGCGTCCCCCTGAGTAGTTAAAGAACTACAAAATCTAAACAGGGAATATAACCTTCAAAAAATAATAATAATTTTGTTAATAGGAGCATAAATTTTAATTATAGTGGACCTAGTGGTCCACTATAATATTACCCACTAGAGTCAGACGGGGATTCTAGGAATTCTCTCCTCTTCAGTTGTATGTGTGATTTGATATGCATTAGTGTTAGTCAGGTTGCGATTTTAACATGTGAAATAAAACCCACATGCTATACGTGGAAGCATAGTTCAATCTAATGTCTCACCATTGTGATTTGTGTTCTGGCAAGCCTCCTCATTTTAGTTTTTCCTTCTCTAAATAATTCCCCCGCTACAATTTCCATTGGTGAGCTTTGGACCCTGAGATTCTGATTCTGTAGCCTGCAGTAAGATCAGTATTTTGAACTCTGATTATTCACAAGCAACCTGTAATCCTCACATCCCACAAACATCATATTTGCTGCAAGATTAAAGGAGCTCATTCTGTGCTTTAATCATATCCTATTCCTTCCCATAAACTAGCATTTCTCCTCATTCAAGCTTCCTCTCAAATTCTTTCTTGGCCATTCCAGAACATTCAAGATTTCATGTAAGCACATTTTTAAATGAAAATACATTTTCCAGTAGAAATGTGACCACTGTGGAAGAATTAAAAAAAAAAAAAAAGTGCAGCCATTGGAATAGGAAAAGTAGCCTCTAGATTGGAAAGCCTCCATAGGGGGACAATATGTAGGGCTCGATCCTGTTCGCTTTGAAATCCAGGGCATCTTTACCATTAGCTAGCAGGAGGTAAGATCAAGCTCATAACAATGAACTGGAAATCTGCCGGGAGGTTATCCCTTACCAGATGGATTTCTGACTTCATTGTTGCACTGACATGGAACATAAAATAGATGTCATGAGAACGAACTAGGTTTTCACAAACAGCACATGAACTTTACTTCAAAGTCATAAAATGTATACAAGCTCTCCTCCCTGGTTACTAGAATCTTACACCCTGGAATTATTTTGACAATATTTGCAAGTTTACTCAAAGTCTATTATAGTTGCATTGGTTTATAGCTCCAGGTTTACTGATCTCCAAAACAACAAAACAATTAAAAATAAGTCATTTAAAATAGACTAACTTTCTGATTGTGTTACCACCACCAATTAGTGGTTCACAGGCTTCTTTTTGTGTGGAATCTCCTAGATCCTTAGGATGGCTTTGTATAAGGACAACCCACACACACTCACTCTACTCACACCATATCCTGATGCAGTTGTGGCCCTCTCTCCTTTTTGGTTCATTTTCTCATTTCCACTGTTCTCTATTTCCTGATCTTTTCTGTGCATTTTTTCCTTCCCCACTTTCTCTCATTCTTATGCTTTTTGATAACTTTTATACAGTCTTTTCTCCCCCATTAGCGCCAATCACATATCTCTGTTCATCAGAAGGCTACACACTGCTTCTAGCATTCGGACTCTGATGGCGCAATGAATTAGATGCTGGGTAAGCGATGTAGCCACTCTCATGGCAGCATCATGCAGAGACATCAAGCACATCCATCCACCATCAAGATGGTGGAGAGGGCAGTCCATAACCAGCTGGCACGCGGTTTGTTCTTGAGCTCCACGGGGGCAGGACAGGGAGCTTAAGCAGTCCCAACAGTAAAGATGTAAGTTAAACTACCTGCGACAACGTATCCTGTTGTAATGAAGGAGGATCTTTTGGTTCATATGGCTGTTCTAAGGGGCATGCAAGAGCTGAATCAGAGAGACTAGGGGACACAGGTCTGAGTAGTCCAACTACCAAGAAATGAGTTATTGATCCAAGCACAGGTTGCTGCTGATCCTTAGAAAGGTTGTGTCTGATGTACTGTTTGAGAGGCTCAGCTATTTCAGAAAAGGGGCATCTTGACTTTAGCTGGTGTTTTTGGTGGGGCTTTAAGATGCAATCATGAAGTAAGCCATCTTGATAGTTGACTGTGTGCAATAATGCAGCCAGGGCCCTGACTTCATGCCTAATAGCTTGGGGAGCAATGCCAGCCAGGACCAGAAGGCTGGCATGCTGCTGAAGATGGGTGGTATCCATTGAACTGAGTGATTTATAGTAAGCTCTTGCCCTTAGTGGCATCTATGTCCAGGAGATCCACAGGTAAATTATGAAGTGGGTAAGATCTATATTTCCTTGTATCAGTTTTCAATTTGCTGACATTCCATTTTACTAAATGTCCTCTTGGTGAGAATGTGAACTGTTTATTTAAATCTATAACAAAGCCAGATTTTGAGGGGTGGGGAGGGGGTGAAGGGGTGAGTTCTGGACAGAAGCTTTTCAGAAAAGCAGAGAGTACTTTTGGGATAATACTAGTCTCCATATTTTAAATAAAGTTCATGGTCAGAAGAAAGCTACTCTTGAGAAAGCGTGCCCATTGTTACCCCACCCCTGTTGTGGTGTTCTAGGAAAGATAAAATGAAGTGCGCCTCCTCAACACCATTCTTTATTTTGTACATATTTGTGTGTGTCCTTCCTTACAGGTCTCCTATCTAACCTTAACAGCCCCAATATTTAGACTTCCATTTGAGTATTCCTGTGCTTCTAATTTTTTTTTTTTAATCACCCATCTTTCAGCTCCTTTATTTCTTTTTTAAGACAAGGTGACCAAAACTGACCATATTTCAGGGGTGAGAATTTGGGTGGTGCCTCTTAAGTGCAGCACAGAACTCACAGTCCAAAGGGAGAGCCGTGTGAGAGTCCTGGAAGAAAAGTGCCAGAGCACTTCCGGTACTTTGGACACAGAAGTACTGGCATGCTCCCAAAAGTGCTACAATGGCATTCAAGAGCATTCTGCCATGATTTGAGCCCTGGCTTTAAGCCATCTTTGTGCCCTCCCAATCCTGGACTGCTCCAGGGACTGGAGAGGCTCCCAGCATCACTTAGACAACTCTGGGGCCTAAGTCAGAGCAGCCACCCCAGGCTGCCCTGGGAGATGCAGTGCTATTCAGAATCTCCACAGCCCTGCCAGCAGCACTCCCCCTCCCACCTGCAGCCAGGTCCCCTACACCAGAGCTTGTAAGAGGTGCTTGGAAGGCAGCCTAACAGTTGTCTACCTGCACAAAAGAAATTGACCCCCAGGTGGAATCTTGCCTTTAAGAGCCTCTTTATGCCCATCTTCCCTCTGCTCCCCCCCCCCAATGGCACTCCAGCCCCTTAACCTGGCTCAAAGGGGCTGGAGGGGGTGTAAGGATCTCAACCCAGGTGAGAGCATATAGTTGAACTAAATTGAACTATTTTCTATCCCATTCTTTATATGCCCTCATGTTTTGTTTGCTTCTTCCCCCCCCCCCCCCCTTGAGGATAAGTTTTAATTGATTTGTTCACAAGGATGTCCAGGTCTTTCCCCAATTCAGTAGAGTTTTTTAGAACCCAGTAATGTGTAGGAATAGTGCACATTATTTCTACTTGTCTGTATTGCATTGCATTGTCAACACTGAATTCCACTGTGCTCCTTCACCAAGCTTTATTAGGTTCCAAGTTATCCAGGCTTCTCTGGTCTTGACTAAATAATTATGTCTCATTTGCAAATTTGTCACCTCACTATTCAGATATTTATTAAATGTATTAAAAATTACTCCTAGAGAACACTTTTGTATGTCCATCTAAACTATTTATAACTCCCTAATTATTTTCAACCAATTTTCCTGGTCAAAGATTAGCACCTTTGTAAAAGAGACAACATTTGCCATCCTCCCATTCTCTGATACAGAAAGATAACAGATTGTAATGAGAGAGAGTACAATTTTATTAGCAACTACCAGCCACTTCATTCATCAAGGATTCCGAAGAAATTTAGGAATGTCACCTGAGCTGGAGGTCTTGGTACTTTATCATTGTGATCCTCTACTTCCTCGTCTAACACCTCAGTCTTAGACAGGGCCCCATTTTTATTATCTGAATAGAGTTGGTATGGGGTGGGTATCTTCCCAGCATCCTCCCTGCTTAAGACCAAAGCAAAGAAATAATTTAGCCTCTCCAATGTCCTTGTCATCTTTAATTGCACCCTTCACTCTCAGCCAGTCTTGCAGACCCACCAATTCTCTTGAAAATATTTGATTTTTTTTTTAAACTTATTTGGCTATTTGCTCTTGAAAATTTCCTCCTAATTGCCTACTTCCCATTTTACATTTTTCCTGCCTTAGTTTAGATTTCTTTCCTGTGCCAAGGCTAGATTTCTATTTCCTGAAGGTCACCTGTTTGGTTCATCACACTGTTTGTTTGGTCTTGCCTTTCTGCTTCCTTTTTGGTTTCAGGGTATGCATACCTTCTGTGACACAATTATGGTATGCTTAAGTAGTTCCATGCTGAGGCTAAGGGTTTTAATTTCTCTCTTTTTTTTTTTTTTTTTTAAAACTAGTTTCCTCCTCTTGCCAAAACCATCTCTTTCCTCCAAACCCAGGGTATTTATTGGTTTATATTTTTACTTCAATACAGTGCAGGTGTTAGTTGTCATGCTTCTCTTCCTGCCCCAAAAGGCTTTCACTGGGTCCTACTTTTTGTCTGTTTGGCTTTTTTCTTTTCTTTAATACTAGCCCAGACACAAGACTCTTAAGTTTCAGTTGTGTTTGTCACAGTTGCATTCACACAGACAGCAAATGCAACCTTAAGCAAAGGTCTTTGCAGGGCATTTAGGGGGAAAATGACAAGTTATTTGGTGCTGAAACATGCTTCACAAAGATCAAGGACACTAGCAGGATTCTAGAAAAGAGCTGGATGTGTTATCAATCTGACATGCTCCAGGGAGTAAGTGGAAAACAAGAGAAAAGTCTTGGTTTAAAACCTAAAAACACCACGTGCTTTGTTTGATCATCTCACAGCTATTTTAGGACACTTTAATCAGTTTAAAAACCAGGTACACAGCATTTAAACCTGGAGAGAGAAAACAAGTATTGAGAGAAAAATGCCAAAAGCTTGAGAGAATGGGAAGATCTTTTCCTGTTCCCACTGAGGCTAATGAGAGCAGAGGGACCTGAAGTGGAAAGAGAGGAGAAAGACTAGGATCTGAACATGAGCAAAGTGTTTTGATTTGGAGGCTGAGGACTGAGAGACTGAAGGATTGAGGCTCCAGAGCTGCAACCTACCAGATCACTATGCATGTACACTCACTGACTTCACTGGGGCTCTGCAATGGTACAGGGTCCACCGGCTTGTGGCCTGCAGAAGTCAGTGGAGGATGAGGGGCCATCTGCTCTGATACAGCTGTAGGCTTGGGATCAGAGTTATCGGAGGGAGGAAGAAACAAACCCACTTTTTTATACTATATCCTGTGTGGTCCAACAGCGTGCATAAGGAAGGAA
This sequence comes from Trachemys scripta elegans, assembly GCF_013100865.1. Taxonomy (NCBI): domain Eukaryota; kingdom Metazoa; phylum Chordata; order Testudines; family Emydidae; genus Trachemys; species Trachemys scripta. Next base: position 205,860,356 of record NC_048299.1, read on the forward strand.
ACGTTACATTCAAATTAGCTGTTTTAAAGGGAATCCATGACAGGGGAACATCACAGATCATTTTAGGGCACAGAGTAATTTTTTATATACATATATACACACACACACACACACACACAGAGCAACTGACCCTTGGCAGCCTGTGTAAAAGAGCTTCAAACTATCTGAACTATACAAAAAGAAATAAAAAAAACCATGCCCGCTAGGGCTGAAAAATCACTTTTGCAATAGATGACTTTTAACTTTACGTCAGAAAATGTTTGGAAGGCATAATTTTAAAGTGTTAGGGAAATGTGTGTGATAACTGCTTGGGTGAAAGAGCAAATATAGTCCATGGTTAGATTTACATAATGGTCACAGCAAGTAGTGAGAGGCTGGCAGAGCCAGCTGCCCATCAAGTGGGGGCAAAGGGAAGCACAGATCTAAGCTTTTAAAATCTGATAGATTCCATTGATTTTCACAGGAAATGTTACCCCCCCGCCAAGCAGCTTCATCTGTAGTGGAAGTGGGAGGATAAGAAGATGAAGAGAGAAAAGAAAAACAAAAAAACAAAAAACCGAACACACACACACACACACACACACACACCCCACCACACCACTGGCTTCCACTGGTGAACAATGCAGTCCAACCTCCTCCTCTTTTAGAGTTGCAGAGGAGATACCAGCCTTAGAGCCAGTTCTGATACCCTCAGAAGTAGCCCTACTGCCTTCAGGCTCATGTGAAAAATCTTGCAGGATCGGGCCCCTCCTGAAAGCACGCAAAACAAAGACCAAACAAACCAGTATGTGTGTGGGGTGGTGAGATATATCCTAACTAAACAAGATCTGAAAGTAGTTCCACTTAGAATTTTTTTCTGAGTGCTACAGGAAAAGAGAGGTGCCAAGGAAGAAGGGAAGGGAGAGGAATAGGCAGATATAGAGCAGGTGAGAAATACAAAGTTTTGGTCATACTTGAGGTATCCAAGTTTCACATTAAAAATTAGATTATAAACCCTTTTGTTGTCCCTAGCATCCAGCTAGTTTGGTCATCCCAAATAGCGCTTTTGAAGAGCTTGGTCTTCCTAATTTACCACAATGTTAATTAGTCTATTTAAACTGGGGACAAGCCAGCAGTCCTTATGGCCTCATACTGCAACCTACTAAGCAGGAATGGGAGTGGAAGGTACTTCGCATCTTACATAATTGGGCTCTGTGCTACTATATAGGGGGATCAGATTACTCCATATTTCACTCCCAGCAGGGCTTAAATGGGGGCTCTTAGGACACATTAAAAATCATAAGTCTACTTGTCCTGTCCAATTCCTAATTCAGATTTTCCATTTGATGTTCACCATAAACACCAAAGAGAAATGACGTGACTGAATTTATTTGGAACCTAATGTTGCATTAGTGTAACCAATACAAAACATTCCTATGACATACTATCAAGAGTTAAAAAGGAATTGCACACCTCAACAGCCAAACACACAACCGCATCTTAGAAAAACAAATTAAATTACTATATTTCATATGCTGTACTTCTACAGCCCCTTCCACCCAATGATCAAACAGCACTTTACATTAATTAAGCCTTACAACACCAAATTATTATCCCCTTGTACTGATGGGGAAACAGAGGTATACAACAGTTAAACAAGAAGCCCAAGATCACATAGCAGGAGATCTGGGAATAGAACTTTTGACTCCTGGTGATGTGCTTTAGCCACAAGACCATCCTTAAGTCTCCTTCCCGCTGATGGCTTTTGAACTAGCTTTAAAAGATCCAGTGAGAGGAGGAGTGATAGATAACTAGATTAGATAGCTAGAGGCAATAGAAGTGATTAGAAACATGTAGGGGGGTTTCTAGACAGAGAAAGCTTAAGACTAGAACTATTTTATTTGGAAAGGAGAAAGATGACAAAATTTAGGTACATAAAATAATAAATGGTCTGAACAAGGAGAAACCAAATGCCTTTAATAACAAAAGGAGTCGAGGGCACCTGATCGAATTTAAAAAAGGCATCAGCATTTAAATGAGTAAGAAGGTTAGTTTATCTATACATAAACTGTGGTATTTACATCTGTAGTATATTATTGAGGCAAATAACTTATTAAGATTTTAAAATAATTTAAGGTTGATATGAATCTGCAGTTACACTATCTGGAATAAATGAATTACCACTTACCTCTTACAGAACACTTTTCATCCATAGAGCTCCAAGTGCTTTACATTTTACAGATGGGAAAACTGGGGCACAGAGAAAAAGTAACTTGTCCAAGGTCACAAGCAGAACCAGGAATAGAATCCAGGTATCCTGAGTCCTAGTCCAGTGCCAGAGCTAGTGGATTACACAGCTCTTTCCCTCAGTTTTTCACAAAATACCTTCTATATCTTCTTCCACATAGACCCCTGTATTTGGTACAACCTCCCTGACATCATCCACAAGGTCCAGCCAGTCTCATATATCAGACCACAACTGAGATCAGGAAGAAGTTTCCCTCATTACTATCTTGGCTCATGACACTATAGTGTAAAATAGTCACTATGGTAGTATAGAGAAAACCACATTGGAACCTTCTCTCACAAATGGCACAAGAATCCTTCTCAAATGGAATAAAATCCCTCTCCGTGAGCAGGTTATAACTATGTTTCAACTCAAATGGAAGCTCTTCCTTAAACCACTCTGGTCATCTAGACCTTTGGGGTAGGCAGTATATAGTTCTATACACATTTAAGAGCAAGAGCTAAATTAATATAGAGGATTTTAGCCCAGGGATAAATCAGATACATACCAAACGCCACTTTGCACTATGGAGAAATCCTCTCTAACCCTGCAGTCTTTTCCTGTAGCTACCAGCTCTTGCTTAAAGGCACCCAGCCCTATTTATGAATGCCTAATTGGATGCTGAGCCTCACCTGCTCTGAGTACTCCAGGTTCAACAGATAACTCAGGCCCAGATCCACAAAGGGATTTGGGTACTACTGCTATACACAAAAAAGAAAACACCCACTCAGTTACCACCTAATCCTGTAGTCACCTACATTCACTAGGTGCATTTCCCCTGTAAAAGTTCCCTAGGCATCTGTTTCTGCCAGTGACCATGCATACCGCTGCCTCAGGGAAGCATCTAGGCCTCTATTTCACACCTAAGCCCCAGCTCAATCTTTATCTCCACAGAACTGAAAGAACTGCCCAGACACACATAGTGCTTATTTTCAGTCCACACAAAATAGAGCCACTAAACTCAGTTTCCTTGCTTGCCAATTTGATCGGGTAACTTCCATCTTTGAACCTCTCAGCTGGCTCCCCATCTGCCATTGCATTTAAATTTTAACCACCCAGAAGGCTCTATGTAATTGTCCCCATCCCGATCCTGCTCCCTTGTCAAGCTTCAGGTTGCTCTCTGTCTCCTCTGCCCTGCCAATGTTCACAGCTTTGTTTACCCTTTTCTCAGCTTCTCCCATGCTCACATCTATGCCTTCTTCCATGTGGCGTCCTATGCTTCGTACAACTTTCCTGACATCATCCAGATTTAAATCCCTTTTAAAAGCCCTCTATACCATGCTGCTTATAGTGAATCAAGCTGCCATATATAAATTAGGCTTCGTCTGCCTATTATTGTTCCCCTTCCCTTTTCCTCTTGCTTCTGGTAACTTGTTTGTCTACTTGTTAGTCAAAGAGGTCCTTGGAACAGGGACCATTTGTCTTCCCTGTTTGGAAAGTGCCTGGTATATAGTGGGCACATAGCGAGTTAAAATATGTTTTGAGGCATTCAAGCTTGGTCACTGATAGAGGCAAAATGTCAGATTAGAGATGGATCATTGATCTATTCTGGTAGGACAATTTAAATAAACCTCTAGTTCAATTCACATGGAGAAATAAAGCTGCTCTGACTCTGCAATATTGCTTTACCCTAATTTTGAGCTCCTCTAGTAAGCCCTAAAAGTCTTGGTCTCTGAGGATTATCAATATTTTCAATGTCTGCTACTCCTCCCTTCTCTCCCTCCCTGCCTCTGGCAATACTGGTTCCTGAGCAGCAGCGGTTATTATTATTAATTATTTGTTGAGTGCCAGCAGTATGCTCTGCTTCATGCACAACAATGAGAAGGCTTGGGCCCTTCCTCAAAAGAGTTTAATCTAGTTTTACAAATAAACCAATTCTCACAGAGAACATGCCAGGTGATCAGCAGATCAAAGGGAAGTTCCGGCTGCTGAGGGCTTGGGAGCCTGGGGCAAGTGAGTTTTTGTTTATATTTCTTGATTAAATCTTTATTCATTTTTACAGAGTAAGATGGAAATGAAAAGAATACAGACAAATAAACCAAAGAAACATCAAATAACATAACCAAGTAATCAACATTAATGTTGTTATATTGCAAGAAAGAAGACAGAAAGAGAAAAGCCTAGAAGAAAATAAAGATCCTATCAATGGGGCAGATTGCAAACCTCTTGCATTGGTGAGCACATGTTCACCCAAGCAGTCCTCTTTATTTCAGTGGTAGCGCTGATCAGTTTTTTTGTTTTTTTTTTTTACTGTGAAAAATGTAGACAAAAATGTTCCTGTTTTCATCAAATTCTCTTTGAAATTGTTTGGGTTGTTGCCTAAATTAAATTTAAAACCAAAGAATTTTGGGTTTGGGTTATGAAAAATTGTGGTTTTCAGTTTGATGAAAACCCAAAACTTTTATTACAAAAAATGGACATTTTTCATGAAAATTTGTTTTGTTAAAGAAGGTATTTTCCATTCACAGAATGGTCTGATGGATAACTTTGACCAGTTCTATTGAGTGAGACTGCTCAAGTGAGTAACTTCTCACCAATATATGGGGTTCACCATGTCGCCCTGTATATTTATTTTGTGTAACACTTCTTTGTTGAGTAGCCTAGGTTTTACAGGCTTGCACAAAGAAGAATATTTTAAGGCTGTAAATATCCCACAATGAGCTCACAATGCCACAGCTTTTGGATTTCATGACAGAAGGCATTCTTTGAAACTTTATAAATAATAGGAGTACTTGTGGCACCTTAGAGACTAACAAATTTATTAGAGCATAAGCTTTCATGGGCTACAGCCCACTTCTTCGGATGCATAGAATGGAACATATATTAAGGAGATATATATACACACATACAGAGAGCATGAACAGGTGGGAGTTGTCTTACCAACTCTGAGAGGCCAATTAAGTAAGTGAAAAAAAACTTTAGAAGTGATAATCAAGCTAGCCCAGTACAGACAGTTTGATAAGAAGTGTGAGAATACTAATAATGTTATTGATAGGAAGGAATTAGCTGTGGGACTTATACAATGTTACTTCACTGTGTCTCTCCATTTCTACATCACTTAAAACTGACTTACACATAAAACAGTTTGGCCCAGATCTTCAGAGATATTAGGCACTTCACTCCCATTGATATTAATGAGAGTTAAACATCCAAATACCTTTGAGAATATGTGATTACTTTTGTCAGTAATAACTCCCAAATTTTCAAATAGGTTATCTAGGACAGAGCATCCTAACAACTGTTGGAGAGCTTGACTGATACCTTGAGGTCCTGATCCAAAGTCTACTGAAATCCAAGGGAGTTGGTCAATGGATTACACTTGACCTTGGCTCAGCCCTTAAGGCCTGAATCAACAAAGAGATTTTGGTGTTGAGACACTGAGGCCTGGTCCCCACTTAGTCCGGACTTCGGACTAAGGTACGCAAATTCAGCTACGTTAATAACGTAGCTGAATTCGAAGTACCTTAGTCCGAACTTACCGCGGTCCAGACGCGGCCGGAAGTCTCCCCCCGTCGACGCCGCGTACTCCTCTCGGCGAGCTGGAGTACCGGCGCCGACTGTGAGCACTTCCGGGATCAATCCGGGATCGATTTATCGCGTCTTAACCAGACGCGATAAATCGATCCCAGAACATCGATGGCGTGCCGCCGGACCAGCCGGTAAGTGAAGACTAGGCCTCAGTATAACAGTGCCTCACTTTTAGGCATCTAGAGAATCACAGGAACAACACTGATTCACAAAGCCTGAGTTAGGCACCTAGGTTCTCTATACAATGAATGGGGAGAGAAAGGCACTGTAGAACTTGGTCCACAAGGGAGCCACCTACACTGGTCAATGGGAGATGCCAAGGAGAGGGTGAATCCTAAGCTCTATCCCTCTCACAGAGCTAGGCACCTAAGTCCAGGCTGCAGAGAGATGCCTATTTCTGCTAGCTATCGATGAACCAGGTGAAGATAGGTGTTACTTCTCATAAATCACACACAGGGCCCAATCAGGTAGGTGTGCCCAGAAGCTGCCTAGCACCACACAAAATGGCGGGTATGTGTGTGGGGAAAGTACAGGATTTCCCTCAACCTTTAGCCTAGAGATTAGGGTACTCACCTGGGATAAGGGAAACAACTCTGCAAAGGGATCTGAACAGGGATTAACCACCTCTCAGGTGAGTGCTCTGACCACAGGACTATTCTGATGCGGGTCTGAATCTCTCTTATTGAAGTTGTTCCACTTTAATCAAATATTAATTGGGCCAGAAAAAGAATGATTGACTCTATAGCCACTTGGTTAGGGTAGTGCCCTGAGAGATGGCAGATCCATGGTCAAATTCTTTCTCCTCATCAGGAGGAGAGGGGACTTGAACAAGTGGTCTTCCATAGTCTGGGTGAGAGCTCTAACCACTAGGCTAAATGTTATAAGGAAAAGCCTTATAACCAAGCCCAATTGACCAGGGGCTGCTTGGTTGCAGTGGGTACTGCCCAGTATATGATTAAACAAGTGCCTTCTGGCAGATATCTGAACCTATCATGAATTTCATAAAGACACTAAGCTTTGAATTTAGCAGACAGGCATGTTTTGCTGTATGGTTTTTTTTTTTTTTATTTTATAGACTTTAAGGTCAGAAGGGACCATTATGATCATCTGGTCTGACCCCCTGCATGCTGCAGGCCACAAAACCGTCCCTACCCTTTCCTTGACTCTGCTGATGAAGTCCCCAAATCCTGTGTCCTAGTGACTTCAATTAGCAGAGAACCCTCCTGCTAGAGATCCCTGCCCCATGCTGCGGAGGAAGGCGAAAAACCTCCAGGGCCTCAGCCCAATCTACCCTGGAGGAAAATTCCTTCCCGACCCCAAATATGGCGATCAGCAAGACCCCGAGCATGTGGGCAAGAGTCTCCAGCCTGACCCTTGTTAGCCATTATACTGTTTACCTACCATTGCTTGGTATTCCATTGCTAGGTATGGTGACTAGAGCTGATCCAAAAATGGTAATGATTTTTCAAGGAAGTTTTCAAATTCATTTTCATTCCACAGATTTCAAAAAGGACTGATTTTCCATTTATTCAAAATATTTCACAATTTTTAAAAATCAAATTTAATTTTGTTTCCCCCCCGTGTTTTTTAATCCCAATTTTTCCTTTTCCCTGCTTTCCTCTTTTTTTCTCCATTTGTCCACCGAGAATTAGAGGAGAGAAGAGGAAAAAAGGAAAGATCAAGACCCAATTTTTTGTAAAGGGTAAGTTTAAAAAAAAATGGGAAAAGAACAATTTTTTTAAAAAAAGACTCTTTACAATGACAAATTTTACATTTGAAAAATGTTGATCATTTTAATAGTGACAAATCATTAAGACAGTTGCTTTGCAGATGTGTTGCATCAGAAAGGTACTTGAAATCAATGTATCTAATTCAATTGCACTGAAAGTTCACTCCAGCATGGGAGTGTATCACTTCTCTAGTTCAAACACAGCTTCATGTGTTCACTTAAGGGTCCCATTCTCTCATAATCGTAAACTGGAGTTACTTCCTGATTTACACTAGTGAAAGTAAAGTTAGACTGAAGGCCAAAGATGCTAATGCTGGAACTGGTGGTTGGTACTGAACTGAATGGAGAACTAAGATCAAGAGGGAATGACTGAAAATACCAGGTTTGAGACTCATAGACTGAAAGAGCCACTTGATTGTCACAATTCTGGATATAAGCGAGAATCCCCTTTCCCATCATAGGGAGGTGATTATGCATTGCAGTTTTAATTTAGTTTTTAAAAGCCCCTATCCAAAAGGTGTATTAATTCCCATTCAAGTTTGTTCAGTATAGTGGGGAGGAAAGACCAAGGGCTGGTCCACACTAACCCCCCACTTCGAACTAAGATACGCAACTTCAGCTACGTTATTCACGTAGCTGAAGTCGAACTATCTTAGTTTGAACTTACCGCGGGTCCACACACGGCAGGCAGGCTCCCCCGTCGACTCCGTGTACTCCTCTCGCCGAGCAGGAGTACCGGCGTCGACGGCGAGCACTTCCAGGATCGATTTATCGCATCTAGACAAGACGTGATAAATCGATCCCAGAAGATCAATTGCTTACCGCCGGACCCGGAGGTAAGTATAGACGTACCCCAAGAGGCATTGAAGAATCTGTCAGCATTTAGAGAGTTTTCTCCCTCATAACAGACTTGAACTGCACACGCATCACCTATCTACAGAGCTGCATTTCCAATAATGTGCTAACCATCTCTCTAGCTCCTAACTTTTGCTGTCAACTGGAGTATCCATATGAACAGTATTCGGAAAAAGGATATTAGATGAGCTATTTATTCTTCACTGACTCACAGCAACTGAACAGGCATCAAAAGCAAATTTGGGTCAATCTGATATGGAGTGTTAATTGATTTTTGAATCAAAAGCATGATTAAAATTTGTATTACAAAACCTAAACATGTTAGTATGTTTGTTAGTGTTGTATTAGCATACATCATATATGCAAAACTGGCTTATGACATTCATAAGCTCGCCTTTTAATTTTTTTAAGGTATCAGTTTAAAAAAGGAACCAGTTACAGCTTTTCTCTCTCTCTCTCTTTCTCTCTCTCTCTCTATATATATACACACACTCATATATCACCAGAGAAGTAGAGCAATGAATGTTACTTACAAATTGCACAAACAGCAAAGCAGATAAAATTAAAATAAAATGAAGATGTGCATTTTATCTGTTTTTCTTCCAAACTGCAAAAGTGAGATTATATTCTACAGAAAGTAGGACAATAGAAATATATATTTTAATATAGTAAGGCAAATTAATTCTTGGTGCAACAGCATAGAAGTCAATAGAATTATCTCAGAGCTTAGTTTTACCCAAATGTAAAGATAACAAAATAAAATGCAGACCAACAGAAAAGATTTGTTAAATTAAGAATTATGTTTTGTGAAAAACAACACTCCCCTCCCTCCTTAAATTTGTTTCCTGGAAGGAGATCCAACTTGACTATACTGCAGCTGCACACCAGGGATTCAAAATAAGGCATCTTTGCATATAGTCACTTCTGATTGGCATCTGGGAGCAGAGCAGTTGCACACATTGCAAGTGAGGCAGTGTTGAGCATGAAACTGGGACCTAGGACTTCATTCATTTTAAAAACTAGCTCTGCCACTGTATGCAGTGTTGTTGTAGCTGTCAGTCCCAGGATATTAGAAATACCACATGGGTGAGGCAATATCTTTTATGAATTTATTGAACCAACTTCTGTTGGTGAGAGACACAAGCTTTCAAGCGCCACAGAGCTCTCCCTCAGAGTGGTTACAGGCAAGCCACATACATTCCATGGGCCTGATTCTGTTCTCTCTTACAACAGTTTTATAAGTATCCATTGACTTCAGATAAATTACTCCTAATTTACATGGCATAAAGCCTTCTGTATCTGTTTTCTGACCTTACAAAAGTGTTAATCACTGATTAATTATCAATCCCTTGAAGATGTAAAATGCAACATAAGTGCTGAGTATGATTATTAAGGAAGTTTATTAGATTAACTGATTGTTAGCTTCATGAAATTAGAAACTTTCCATTATATATTGGTGATGCCATGTTGTATCTACCAATATACAATAGTGACAAAAAATTAATAGTGAAGACATTAGTCAAAACCCAAATGCATGTATTTTGCAATATCATGACACATTTTCTAAAGCAGTAAGGATGGAAAAGGACAAAAACATCACTCCTGTCCATTCTAGCTCATTTGAAATGCTGTTTGAGAGAGTGAGTGGTAGCTATGATATTCTTGTAATTGTGAAAGATTCTGATTTTAAATCATGCGCCCAGATATGTTATGATCGGTGGGTATTTTCCTTCACATTACATTTTCTACATACATAAACTCATCCTAATCCTATCAATGAGAATGTGTATGGGGGTCATTTGCATGTTGCATTTCCTTTGTGAATGAAATGAGCGGGCATTTTTGTACCCAATAAAGTCATTTAATTTTTCATTTCTGCATGAGTAAGATTTTTAATGAATGGGAGTCTTGATCTTGCAAAATAATATGTTCCCTAATTCCTGACCCTAAAACACAAGGTTTCATCCAGTGAAACCTAAGTGTTACTTCTGAGAAACCAACAAAAGCAACACTAGACCTGAGCAATTAGTTCATTTTAAAAACAAACAAAAATCTTAATTTTTGAATCATGCTGATACAAAAAACTGGAACAGAAAATAAGTCTTGATAGCAAAAGTAGTCTTAAATTTCAAATGTTTATAGTAGAACACAGTAATTTGTCTTTTCAAAAAGTACTTACGAAAATCCACTAAGAACCACTACTAAACTTTTACTTCTAATTTGGCCCCATTCAAAACTGAATGTCAAATCAGAGGGGATTGAGCACTGATTGGGCATCTGAATCTGATTCAAATTGAGGTAACTCTGCTGGAGTCAAGGTTACACCATCTTAAACTGATAAGAGATTAGAATCTGTTCCACTAATCCCATCTCTATCATTTACATGCTAAGGGGCCTCTGGCAAATCACTGAACTAATGTGTATCTCAGTTTCTCCGCCTGTAAAATGGTGATAATTCTTGCTTACATTACATGGAGAATTAGTTAATGTTTGTAAGGCATTTTGAATATGCAAATTGATAAATGTGCTGTTATTTTCATCACCTAACCTTACTTAATACTCAGCTCTTTACTCACTTTAATATTTCAATATTTTTCCCTTATTAACCATGAACCAAAACCTGGGATCCTTATTTATTTGTAGACTTCAGTGGGAGTTCTATCTGAGTAAAGATTAAGCAACACTAAGAAATTTAGGATTTGGGACTGACATTTCTTAGAACAAAGAGATATTTAATTCATAGATATTAAATCACTTTTCCCTTTTCAAATCTCTTAAAATCAATGCCTAACACGGGTTTTCAAACTGGGAGTCATGATGACCCCTCAGGGGGTTGCAAGATTATTACATGGGGGCTGCCTTCACCCACAAATCCCACTTCACCTCCAGCATTTATAATAGTGTTAAATATAAAAAATGTGTTTTAATTTATGGGGGGGGGGTCACACTCATAGGTTTGCTGTGTGAAAGGGATCACCAATACAAAAGTTTGAGAACCACTGGCCTAGAATTAGTTCCAATCTATTCAGTTTGTTAGAGCTTAGATAGATGAATGTGCATGTTATCTCACTCACATTATCTCACTGCCCAAATGACAAAAAAGTAGTGTGACTGGAGTCACTGCTTCATTACTGTAATAAAAATACACTAGGTTGATATTGCAGACACAGCTGATGTTATTCAAACACAGAGACTTAAAAGAACTGTAAACACACTAACAGTCTTACAGCTATAAGAGGGACCTCTAGTATGTGCTAGAACATTTCCCTGTTATGCTTCAGGCATAATTAATACACCAAAATCACTGCAGTCATTTTGAATATGTGGTACTAAATTTCATTAAGTGTCTCTCAGAGTGAACTTGTTAAAAATGTCCTCTTAAGTATGTGGTTTAACCTAATTAGTATAAATTGAAGATTCATTTTTATGAATCACAAACTTTCCTACATTTGAAAAACTTCTACACTGTTTGGTCACCTTCATTGATATCACACTGTGCAATTACCAAAAATCCAGCAGTGTCATCACTATAATAACTGCTAATTGTTTACATTCAAATAGCAGTTGGAGTTGGGATCGAGATTGCACGCTGGCTAAAACTATCTAGTGAACTAATAGCACCATCTTACATCATAACAAAATATAAACAGATTTCCCTTCAACTATGAATCAAGAATAGCATATATAAAATATTAACTTAGAAATGGCTGAAATAGCTTTGCAACTTGTTTAATAAAAAGGGGTAGATAAAATGTTGTTTTAAACTTTATACTCTAATAGCAGTTTACTAGTTAAAGGGGACTATTGAAAGAAAACTCGTTTGTCTTTTCACACATTCAGAGATGTTTGGGGTATATTTGGATATTTTTTTCCTTTTCTTCTTTTGCTTAAAAACATGAGGTCTCTTCAAAAGTCTACTGCTGAGAAGGTAAAAGCATTTTGCTCGTTTTTAATTTGCTAAAACAATCCAAGCATGCTTGGTACCCAGAGGGTATTCTCAAATAAACTTGTATCTAGCTGCCAGCTTAGTTGATTGAAAACAGAAGGGGAACATTTCTTAAAGAACGAGTATGTTAAACCGTCCTCTCTCTACCGCGAAGGGGGAGGGAAGCCCACACACTCACAAGATTTATTTCAATGTGGCTACTTTGTAGTGTCCAGCAGACTAAGCGCGCTGCGAGGGCAGCAGAATTTTGCACCCCAGAGACAAGCCAGGGCGCCAAAGCCCCAGGGATACCGGACAGTTCCTGGGCGCTGCTGCCCCCCAACCTCTCCAAGCAGCAGCCCCCCACTGCAATTCGCGGTAACTCAGCAGGTTGCCTCCGCCCCAACCGCTCGGGGCTGTCGGAAGAGGCTTTGGCAGGACAATGGCTACGTGCTCGGCAGGCGCCCCGCGCCCAGACACAGGGGCCCGGGGCACGTGCCGCAGAGCGGCATCAGCTGCTCGGCGAGAGGAGCTCAGCCTCGCCCTGGCCCCGCGGCAGCGCCGAGCGGCGCTTTCCGGGCACCAGCAGGTTTCTCCCCGCAGGCAAAGCACCGCGCGCCGCTGCCCCCGGGGCACCCCCCACAGTGGCGGCGAGGGAGCGCAGGCCCGGCGGGAAGGGAGCGAGCCCAGCCCTGACCATTGCCTGCCGCTCCCTGCAGCCCCGCGCCGCCCAGGGGGACAAGGGGGCCCGGGCCGCGTGTGCAGGGAGCGGCGGGGGGTCCCCGAGAGCGCGCCCGCGCGGGCAGGGGAAGCGAGCTGCTGCACCGCCTGCACAATGGCGCCGCGCCCGCCAGCACGGGCAGCCGCGGAACAATGCGAGCCCGGCCGGGCCCGCCTGGCCCCCGGCCGCGCTCAGGGGAGCCGCTCCCCCCCGGACACACACACGCGCACCCCGGGAGCCGGTTTGGCAGTGCGCAAGGGAGAGCAAAGGGCTGCAGGAAGCCGGGACTGCAGCAACCGCGGCGAGCTCGCAGGCAGGGCTGGGCGGGAACGGAGGGGGGGGGACGCAGAGGGAAAATCCCGCTGCACCTCCCTCCCCCGCCGCCCAGTCCGTTCCTGCACGCTCACAGCGGAGCTCGCATCCCCCTGGCCCAGCGAACTAGAGGTGGGAGATTTGCCAGCCCCGTGTCTCTCTCCCTCTCTGTGGCTATAGGAGGGTGCAGCGCTCTCCCATTGCCTGGCACATGCGTAAAAGCGAGTTGCGCCCAGAGTCCCAGCCATACCCTCCTTAGCAAATAATAACAATCCCAAACAGTCAGATCTTACCTGAAACATTGAAGCCACAAAGTCTCCCTCTCGCTCTCTCGCTCTTCTCTCCCCAAGTCCTTTTCCCTTTTTTCCTCCCCACTTCCGATATTTCTCTCTCCCAGCAGCGATCTGCTCTCCTCGCTACACCAGAGAGAAATGCAATAGCTTGGCTAAGGTAGACAGAACAAAATACAGAGAATAGTTGCTCCAGGGCTTTGAAACCCCTCAAGGCAAGGATCAGGATACAATTAGCTCATGTCTCTACCTCTAGTCTAAATCAATCTCCACAATAAAAGTTAAATTAAATTAACAGATCACACGGGCATAACATTGATCTCCTTCAAAACGTGCATATAGATATATCATGTAATATTTTTTTCAGGGTTTTTTTTTTTTTTTGGTGGAAAAAAGAGTCTCATTCCAGCCTCCAACTTGCGTTTTACTCTCCTCTTGCACAGAAAAGCTGATTTTAATCGTTGTGATTAGTTTTGATGTAACGTTTCCGCGGGCGATTTCTGCAAATGGATGGAGTGTTTCTTTGCCAGAAGAGGGAAAAGCAGCAGATGATGATAATTATAAGGATTGTTGGTTGTTTCTTTTTTTATTATTATTATTTGTATTTAGATTTGCCTCTTCACTTTCCCAAGTTGACCTGACATTGCCGTTGCACTAAGGTCGCACAACTTGTTGATTAGGATCACCTCCCGGTTTGATCAAGGGATATGTGATAATTTGGCAATGGAGCAACACATTTTCTGTTCCCGTGGCTATATAACTTCCCAAATGACGTGTATAAAAATAAGCACATGGAGTCTGCTTTGCCCCAATCAAGTCTGAATCAATGCCTGGGGGTAATACACAAACTCATTTCAAATGCTCAACCATGCAGAATTGCAAAAAGATTGAAGGAGTTTCACTGCATTTTTTTAAACAGCGAAATTAAAATAAAACAAAATCTATGTAAGCAAATCCAGGAATTTACTATTTAGATTCATATGACACTGCTCACAAACGCTGCTAACTTTCTTTCTCCAATTATCCAGTTAAAATGGAACCCTCAACATTTCATTTACTTGACTAGTGACTTTGTCATCCCTCTTTCTCTGAAGAAAGCTAAACCAGGATGACTGAAATAATGTTAACATCCATTACTTGATGGGGGTTAGTTTATTGCTACCTCCTTAACCTAGACACCCCACTATTTTATACACAGTAGCTTTGAACAAAGCCATATGTAGTCATATTAATTCCTTTTTAGTTACAATGGGATATTTTGTCAGAAACCCATTGGTCAACTCCCATTAGTGTCACATCCTTGCAGTATACTTTTTGAAACGGTATGTTTCTGAGCACTTCACAGTCCATTAATTCAAAGACTTTGCTGACATTTCTTATGAAAAAGACCAGGCTGTAAAGCCAAAGATGCTCAATAAACCCTTGTATGGAACCAGACATGTCCAGCAAATGCCTGCAATTGGCTTTTAATTTTTTTATGCTTTAAAATGTAAATAAAAACCATCGCTTTTTCCTTAAGGCAATTGTTGCAACACACACAAAAATAAGGAATGACTAATTCACTTCCTAAACACTTTCAAGAAAATCAATTCATTTTTTGGAATGGCAGTGGATAACAACTTGGCAAGATTTCCTGCAAGGAATCGGACTATTTTCCACATACTTTGTCATTACAATATTTAAGACACACATGCCTACAGACTAATTAATTGGGCGTGATTGACTACAATCAAAGAGAAAAACTTTGTTGAGGTGACCGGGCATCCTAACTATCCTAAGAAATACTCAGTACAGTGAAATTCCTCGCTAGTTCAGTTACATTTTCAAATTAAACCTTCCACTACCTTCCTAATTAGTAATACTATTAAAGAAAAACCCCATTCTACAATACCCTTTCCCATATGGGTTTGTGAAATCTGGGTATTGTAAATTCTAGTGATGTTATATATGGTCAGGTTTCAGCTTTGGTAGTTTAGTCATTTTCAAGAAACCAAAGATTGGTTTATATTCTGAAAGAATCTTCTGTCTCTGTCAATAAAATATAATCAACTAAATTTTAAAATCTGCCATTCACCAAATGGCATGTTAAAAGGACACAATACAAAGTGTGATAGACCTACATTCTGACCTTTTTTATGTTACTTTGTGTCTTCTTGCAGATTCTTTATGATTCTTTATGTGTATCTATTTTAAATGCTTCAGTGCTCTCATTCTAATAAATAAATAAAGCAATGCCAGCAGCCTGGCACTCATTATCAACGTGCATAATGGAGGGGAAAAAATTCAGTAAAGAAACAAATTTAAATCTTAAATTTGCAAATGGTTATAAACAAAGGTAAGGAAAAAAACAATATTCTTAAAAAGTTATGAAAAACACCTTCACGCCGTTATTTTACCCTCAGTAGAAACTTTATCAAATGATGTCAATGCTTGATAAGAAAAATACGTTTTCTTAAGAAGCAAGAGCAATATAGTTATTGCATCCAGAAGGCTCATTTGGTAATGCTTTCAGTTGTGAGTCAGAAAATCATAGGTCTCACATCAGGACTTGAATTCATACCCAAAGTTGATACTCCAGTGCAGTACCAGTGGTGGTGGTGGTTCTTGCTAGAAATGTCATCCTTTCAGTCAGATGAAGGGCCAGTTTTTTGGCTGTAAGTTGTAAGTTTTTGGGGGCAGGGACTGTCATTTCCTGTATGCCAGGACAACCTAGCATTATTGGGTTCAAACTTGGTTCTCACCTCTAGGTGCTACCACAAATGTTAAATAAATAAAATCTACATAGCCCAGGTGAAAGAGGGGACTACTCTGATTCACATCAGAGAAGGATTTAACCTGACATATGAAAATGAGGTCCCTAAGGTCTCTAAATGGTCATTCAGATTAAAGTTAAAAATGCCATAGTGCTTTGCTTTCCAAAAAAAGAACAGAAGAAATATCCCCAGTGTTCTGGTTATCGTACTCCTCCCTCTGGCCAAAGCTTCTAATGTCCATGGCTCTATGAAACTATTGCTAAGAACATAGGGCCAAAATGACTGATCCCTGGTGTGATTTTGTTGGAGATCTAGGCCTATATTACTGAGATCAGTAGAATCTCAAGAGGGATGAATTGGACCCATAACAGTTGCCACATATATCTATACAAGTTATTGTGTTGCCACTGTTTAACTTTATTAACTGCTTGGGGATATTTTGCACACAGAGGGCAGCATGTGAAACCAAATTCTATTCTATTTTATTTGGGCAAATTTTTAAAATAAGTTTACATAAAACTATATTGTGTTTGTGAATTATGAATATTTTACTGAAGCTGAATAGCAACATTAATGAGCTCAGTATTTGATTTCTGAATTTGTGCTCAAACCATCACCTGTTTATAATTAGCCTCTTGAAAACTACAATAGTTATTCTATACAATTGTCAATGTTAACCGTGTGGAAAATTGCAGCTTTTTGAAGCTGCAAGTCTTCTAAAGGCTGCAGATCATATGTGTCCGCTTACCCAAGGGCATTATTTTTGATTTAACTGTAATCCTGTCTGGAAACAAGTACCGAGGCCATTCTCAGGAAGGCCCTCATGTCCATTTGACCTTATTTTCAAAGTTTTCCAAAACAGTTACATAACTTCCATACCTGTTGTAATCTCAGATTAAAAAAATACATAGCAGCTAAAAGCAGAAATAAAAGCTAGCAACAGTTGCATGTATTGGCCATTCCATATGGGATGGATTTTTTGAAGAAACAATCAGAAAGTAGTGTTTTGAGACAGGAGATTTATGGATATGGTTCCTCCATATTCATTATTCCCTCATGAATGATTGAAATATGCATTTGTGTGCTTCATCTGCAAAATTTCAGTACAGTACTTTAAGAACTAGATTTCCATGGTTATATTTTTTGCAAAACTGGTTTGTAATTAAGTAGTGTGAGCCATAAAAAAAGAGCATTGAGAAAAAAAGCCTCTGCTCAAAAGTCCATCAAAAGGAGGTGGGTAAGCTTGTACAGCAGCATCTTCCACTACCCTGGTCCTGTAGAGGCCTGTAAATCCCAACTTCAAGCAATTATGACTAAGGCTACGATTTAGTCATGGGTATTTTTAGTAAAAGTCCTGGATAGGTCATGGGCAATAAACAAAAATTCATGGCCCGGGACCTGTCCATGGCTGCCGGAGGAGCAGCTGTTGTGACTGTCCCAGGAGCCAGCCACCTTGCCCCCTTCAGAAGTCACAGAGGTTGTGGACAGTCAAGGAATCTGTGACTTGCGCGATCTCTGTAACAGAGACGGAGCCCTAATTATGACTCAGCGGTTCTGGAAAGTGTGGAACTTGAGTAATGATGCTCTCCACAGGCTCAACCTTTCAGACCTTCAAAGATTTCTCTGTATCAGGTAACACTGTCATATTCTGCATGGCAAACAGCCACAGAGAAGGAAGAGGCACAGGCATGAATGTTCTAGCCCTTTTTGGCTGCCCTGAGACCTCTAGAATATCACAAGAGATCTTGGAATATCCACAGGCTGGGAAAGTCACAACTGTTTGTTGTCTGGTGTACAAGGAGGCAACCCCTTTCTCTGCACCATAACATGAATCACCAGAATCTGTGGCATTAAAGTTGTGTTTTCTACCCAACTTTGACCTTCCTTCAGAATTTTCGATGGGTGTACACTATGCTACTGATTTCATGAAGAAATTGTTGCTTATGTTGTCATAGCAGGTGACGCTTATTTAACTCTTCATGGTAGATACCATGGTGTGATAACACCTCCTCATAATTATGGGTTAAATCATACTCTTCTCTAGAAAAACATCAGCATAACTCAGGGAGTTCCATGCAGTCCATCACATTCTGACATTTCTGACATTCCTGACAAACATTTAAGACACTTCATTAAGTGCCCCAAAAGCCACTATCCCACAATTGAGTAATAAGGCTATATATTGGTTAAAAAACTGACCTGGTTCAGAAGGGAAATGAAGACAGCTATAAAAAATTATAATACATGGAAGAAAGGGGAAATTAATAGTAATGAATATAAATCAGAAACTAAGAACTGTAGAAAATTGATAAGGGAATCAAAGGTATAAAAAAAAATCTACAGCCAGCAAAGTTAAGGACAATGAGGACTTTTTTTAAAAGGTATATTAGAAGCAAAATTATCCTAACAATAGTATTCATCCAAATGGACGGTAGAATAGAAGTATCAATAATCAAACAGGTATGTTTCTAGTGGACTCCCACAAGTATCAGGTTTTGGTCCTATGCTATTTAACATTTTAGTAATAACCTGGAAGAAAACAAAATCATCAATAACGTTTGCAGATGATACAAAAATTGGGGGACAGGTCACTAATACAGAGTGATGTGTGGATCACCTGGTAAGTTGGGCACAAGAAAACAATATGCATTTTAATATGGCTAAATGTAAATGTATACATCTAGGACAGGGGTGGGCAAACTTTTTGGCCCGAGGGCCACATCTGGGAATAGAAATAGTATGGCAGGCCATGAATGCTCACAAAATTGGGGTTGGAGTGCGGGACGGAGTAAGGGCCCTGGTTGGGGGTGTGGGCTCTGGGGTGGAGACAGAAATGAGGAATTCAGGGTGTGGGAGGGGGTTTCAAGATTGGGTGGGGGAATGGGCTGGGGGGGACAGTGAGGGCTCCATCTGGGGGTGCGGGCTCTGGGGATAAGGAGTTTGGGGTGCAGAAGGGTGCTCCAGGCTGGGACCGAGGGATTCAGAGGGAAGGAGGGGGATCAGGGCTGAGGCAGGGGGTTGGGGCATGGGGAGAGGCTCTGGGGTGCAGGCTCCAGGCAGCGCTTACCTCAAGTGGCTCCTGGAAGCAGCAGCATGTCCCCCCTCTGGCTCCTATGTGGAGGCGCAGCCAGGCAGCACTATGCACTGCCCCGTCCGCAGGCACCGCCCCCACAGCTCCCATTGGCCATGGTTCCCAATAGGTGCTTGGGGTGGGGGCAGCGTGCAGAGTGGAGCCCTCTGGTTTTTCCTATGAGTAGGAGCTGGAGGGGGGACATGTCGCTGCTTCCAGGAGTTGCGTGGAGCGGCCCCCGACCCTGCTCCCCAGTTGGAGCACCGGAACACCGAAGTGGGGAAAGCCCCAGACCCTGATCCCCAGCGGGAACTTGAGGGCCAGATTAAAATGGCTGGCAGGCCGGATCCGGCCCCCGAGCCGTAGTTTGCCCACCCCTGATCTAGGAACAAATAATATAGACCTTACTTACAGAATGGGAGAATCTATCTTGGAAAGCAGTGACTCTGAAAAAGATTTGAGGGGGAGGGTAATGGTGGATAATCAGCTGAACATGAGCTACCAGTGTGATGTGGCCGAAAGGGCTAATGCAATCCTTAAATGCACAAACATGGGAATCTTGAGCAGAGGTAGAGAGGTTATTTTACCTCTGTATTTAGCACTGGTGCAACTGCTGCTGGAATCCTGTGTCTAGTTCTGATGTCCACAATTCAAAAAGGATGGTGATAAATTAGAGAGCGTTTAGAGAAGAACCACAAGAATGATTAAAGGATTGAAAAATATGTCTTATAGTGATGGACTCAAAGAGCTCAATCTATCTAGTTTAACAATGAGAATGTTAACAGATGACTTGATTACAGTCTTGAGTACCTTTACTAGGAACCAATATTTAATAATGGTCTCTTCAATCTGTAGAGAAATGTATAACGCAATCCAATGGCTGGAAGTTGAAGCTACGCAAATTCCGATGGCAAATAAGGCGTAACTTTTTAACGGTTAGAGTAATTAATCATTGGAAGAATTTACCAAGGATTGAGGTAGATTCTCCATCACTGACAATTTTTCAATCAAGGCTGGCTGTTTTTCTAAAAGATTTGCTCTAGGAATTATTTTGAGGAAGTTCTATGGCCTGTGTTATACAACAAGGAATCTGGTGGCACCTTAAAGACTAACAGATATCTGTTAGTTATCTGTTAGTCTTTAAGGTGCTACCAGACTCCTTGTTGTTTTTGTAGATACAGACTAACACAGCTACCCCCTGATACTGTGTTATACAGGAAGTCAGACTAGATGATCACAGTGGTCCCTTCTGGCCTTGGAATCTGTGAACCCTTGAGGGGAAAGCGTTTGTAGGCCCATGGAGAGGACAGGGGGCAGAGCTTCCCAACTGTGTGGGTGACCCAAGGACCATAGAGAAATTCCACAGGAAGCCTCTCTCTGCTGCTCCTCCTGGCGCTTGGTATGTTATGGAGCCATAGGGCAGTATGTTAAATTTTCCCAGTTTTCAGAACTGCTGAGCTCACAAATCCCATTGACATCAAGAGGAGCTGCAGGTGCTATGCACCTTTGAAAATCAGGCCATTTATAATTCAGATGCCTAAATATGGATTTAGAAAGCTAACTTTAAGCGCTCAAGTTTGAGAATGTTGACCATGGTGTCATTGGCACCTGTGCCCTACCCCAGCCTAACTAGAAGTTGATACTTGAAATAATATAAATAACTGTGGGAAATTCCCTGCATTTTCTGGGGACTGTTAGAGAGAGCTGGTATTTCCTAGTTCTAGTCTCCTTCAGCCAGCCATTCTTCTGGAAAGCCATAGAGGCCCAATTACCCTGTGTTCACAAAGAGGAGCCTTCTGAAGACAAATGGGGGACAATGCCTCCTTGTTTCAAGTTCCTTTGTAGTTACTAAGGGTGGGATCCACAAAGGTACTTATGACCCAAAGTCCTGTTTTTAGGTGCCACTGCAATCCATAGAACTCCTGCTCAGCTGCTACCTTACCCTGTAAGCTCCTAAACTGATTTGGCACCTACGTTTTTGCAGTAAGTTTCCTAGATGCCTCTGTTCCTGTCTCTGAGCATGTGCACTGCAGCCTCACTCTAGGCACCCAGGGCACCTATCTCCCACCTAAGCCCCAGAGTGATCCACATACTAGGGGAAAGAGAGGCATTTAGCCACCTAAATCACATGTGGGCCCTGATCTGGTAGGTGGGCTCAGAGGTCACCTAACTCCACATAAAACAGTCCAGCAGGAGGACCACCTCCCTTATAACCTTTAGCCCAGTGGTTATGTTACTCACTTGGGATATGAGAGACTCCCTCCTCCCCCCAATTCAAGTCCTCATCTGCCTGAGGAGAAGGAATTTGAACAGGGATCTGCCCCATCTCAGGTGACTGCCCTCGCCACTGGAGTATGGAACATTTTTATGGGGGGAGGGGTCTCCTTCAATCTCTTCCATTGAAGTTGAATTAAAAAAAATGAATAAATATTAATTGGGCCAGAGAGTTACAATGACTCTATAGCCCATTGGTTAGGGAACCCACCTAAGAAGTGGGTAGTCCCTCTTCACATCCCTTCTCCTCAGGCAGAGATGGGACTTGCGCAGGGGGTCTCTCACATCCCAGATGAGCACCCTACCCTCTGAGCTTTAAAGTTTAAGAGAGGACATCCTCCCCGCAGCTGCTTTATGTGAAACTATGCAGCTTGTGGGCACATCTACCAGATCAGGCACTGTTACCCACACAAAATTATCTGTTACCCACACTCTAGGGCACCCATCTTTACCCTTTCGTGGGCTCAAGGCGTAACCCTGTTAACTTAGGCACCCCCGCCCTTGCCAAGTTCCTAAGGCTCCGGGTATAAGGCACCCAACTTTATTCTAAATTTGTTGCCTGAACACTCTAGGACATCCCACTTCTACCTAATTCCTGGGGCTCAAGGTGTAACTCGGTTGATTTAGGCACCCCCACCCTTTCCCAGTCCTAGGGCTCTGGTGGAAAGGCACCTACCCGTACCCAGTTCCTAGGGCTCAGGGCGTAATCTTCTGTGGGTTTATGGGGTCCTTTACCAGTGAAGGAGCCTTACAAAGTAATATCCTTAACCTCTATTTATTAACAATCACCAAAACAAAATGCAAATGCTAAGCATACAATGCTCACCAGTCCCAGTAAGGCAGATGAACTTTTCTTGATGGCCAGTCAGGATCAGGTCATCTGGGGACTTCAGCTTCTGCATGGTGTGATTGGCAGGGTGTGAGGTCTAGCAGGTCTGATCTTGGGGCTGTCTCCTGGAGTTGGTTCCAAAGAACTTCCTTTTGGACCCCCATTTATACAGTGAGTCTTGCTTAGCTGAACCTTAACCAATTATTTTACTAAAATATTACTAAACAAATTTCTAATCAATCCTAACATATTGTAAAACAATTCTTTAACCAATCACACCCCACCACCATAGTTGATTTACACCTAGCAAAATTAGTTATGCAACAGACAGAAACAATTAAAGAACTGGACCGAGATCATACAGATAAACAATAGGGAAGTGGGGACAATAAAGACAAAACAATAAAGAAGTAGAGATTTCGCAATCACAACTGTTGATAAGTGATTTCTTGCCAGACAGAATGTTATCAAACAAAGTTTTCTTTAACCATTTTAAGATCTGTTTCTTTATCTGGTGATGGTGGCTACTATTAGGACAGGATCGCCTTCTTAACAGCCTGGTGTTACATTGTTTTAATGGAATTTAGGTGGAATTTAAGGATGTGACTTTTTGATTCTTGGCTCATGGCTGCGGCTCTCCTAATATGGCTGCAGAAAAAGGCCTCAGACCCTACAGCGCTACACATGACTTAGGTGAAAGAGCATCTATTTTACCCCGATTCATGGATTGCTAGCAGAGCGAGGTGCCTCCCTGCTGTCGGGACTTACATGCCTATCTTCGTGAGAGGGGCAGGGTGTATCATATACTCGTCTTGTCAGCATCTCCTTCTGGCTAGTTTAGGCAGCTCTCCACCTAGCATGCTGGTTTAGTGGATTGCATTCTAAGGCCTGGTCTACACTACAGGGTTAGGTCGAATTTAGCTGTGTTAGGTCGATTTAAAAATGAATGCGACCACACAACCAACCCCGTTCTGTCGACCTAAAGGGCTCTTAAAATCAACTTCTGTACTCCTCCCCGGTGAGGGGAGTAGCGCTAAAATTGACTTTGCTGGGTTGAATTTGGGGTAGTGCGGACGCAAATCGATGGTATTGGCCTCCAGGAACTATCCCAGAGTGCTCCATTGTGACCGCTCTGGACAGCACTTTGAACTCCGATGCACTAGCCAGGTACACAGGAAAAGCCCCGGCAACTTTTGAATTTCATTTCCTGTTTGGTCAGCATGGCGAACTCAGCAGCACTCAGCAGCACAGGTGACCATGCAGTCCCCCACAGAATAGTAAAGCGTAGAATGTTTCTACGCTCCCCCTATCATCCCCATCCCTGAAGTTATTGCAGATTAGAAGGTAAAAAAAACTGCACTTGCGATGACATGTTTTCTGAGCTCATGCAGTCCTCCCACACTGATAGGGCACACTTAATGCATGGAGGCATTCAGTGGCAAAGGCCAGGAAAGAATTAAGTAAGCGCAAAGAGCGGAGGCAGGACGCGATGCTGAGGCTAATGGGGGAGCAAACGGTCATGATGAAGTGTCTGTTGGGAGAGCAAACGGACACGATGAAGCATCTGTAGAAGCTGCAGGAAAGCCAACAAGAGCACCCCCCTCCCGCTGCATCCACTGTATAACCGCCTCCCCTCCTCCCCATGTTCCATAGCCTCCTCACCCTGACGTCCAAGAACACGGTGGGGAGGAAGGGGAGAGAGGCTCCGGGCACCCAGCCACTCCACTCCAGAGGATGGCCCAAGCAACAGAAGGCTGTCATTCAAACAGTTTGATTTTTACTCTACAATGAGTAATGTGGCCTTGTCCTTCCCTCCTCCTCCACCCCACTCAGGCTACCTTATCTCATTTTTTTTTAAATTAATAAAGAAAGAATGCATGGTTTCAAAACAATATTTACTTTATTTCAAAGGGCTGAGGGTGGTTGGCTTACAGGGAATTAAAATCAACAAAGGGGGCAGGTTTGCATCAAGGAGAAACACACACAACTGTCACACCAAAGCCTGGCCAGTCATGAAATTGGTTTTCAAAGACTCTCTGATGTGCAGTGCGCCTTGCTGTGCTCTTCTAATCGCCCTGGTGTCTGGCTGTTCAAAATCGGATGCCAGGCGATTTGCCTCACCCTTCCACCCCACCATAAACGTCTCCCCGTACTCTCATAAATATTATGGAGCACACAGCAAGCAGCAATAACAATGGGAATGTTGGTTGCGCTGAGGTCTGACCAACAGCACCAGTGAGCTTTTAAACACCCAAAGGCACATTCTACCACCATTCTGCACTTGCTCACCCTATAGTTGAACTGCTCCTTACTACTGTCCAGGCTTCATGAATGGATCCCCCGAGCTCGTTTCTGGAAAGCAGGAGAGCAGAGTTGCAGGGGAAGTGATGGAGCCATACACCATGCCCTGGAGGTTGCTAGGAGTTGGGCAGGGAAGACGTTCCCAGAACCCCTGGCCAACCTATATGTCCGCCAGCAGCACTCAGGAGGATCAGAACCGATCCCCCGAGCTCGTCGCTGGGGAGCAGGACAGCAGAGTTGCAGCGGAAGCAGTGGATGATGACAGTTAGCAGTCCTACTGCACCGTCTGCTGCAAAGGCAAGGAGCTGCTGCTGTGTAGCAATGCCAGCTGCTTCAGGTGCTTCTGTGTCGAGTGCTTGGAGGTCCAGGTAGGGCAAGGTACCTTGGCCAAGGCAAAAGAGCAAGAGCCCTGGAGCTGTTACATGTGTCAACCACAGAAGTGCTATGGAGTGTTACAGTGCCGACTGGACTGGAATGTACAGCTGCAAAACTTCTTTACCAGCGACAAAGGACAGGAATATGATGCGCCTAAAATCTAAAAAGGCCCGCAGAGTCACTACCCTTGATAACAGAACGTGAATGATTGCACTGGCTACTTGGATCACAGCAGCCCCCACAGTAGACTTGCCCACAACAGCAGCGGTGACGGTGAGCTGAGTGGGCTCCATGCTTGCCGTGATATGGCGTCTGCACGCAGGGCTGGCTCCAGGCACCAGCGAAGGAAGCAAGTGCTTGGGGCGGCCAATGGAAAGGGGCGGCACGTCCGGGTCTTCGGCGGCAATTCGGCAGCGGGTCCCTCAGTCCCTCTCGGAGCGAAGGACCCGCCGCCAAATTGCCACCAAAGAATTAAGCAGTGCGGCTGAGCTACTACCAGAGTGCCACCAATCAGGGCTTTATCTTTTTTTTTTTCCCCCCTGCTGCTTGGGGCGGCAAAAAAGCTGGAGCCGGCCCTGTCTGCACGGGTAACCCAGGAAAAAAGGCGTGAAACGATTGTCTGCTATTGCTTTCATGGAGGGAGGGGCGACTGACGACATGTACCCAAAACTACCCGCAACAATGTTTTTGCCCCATCAGGCATTGGGAGCTTAACCCAGAATTCCAATGGGCAGCGGAGACTGCAGGAACTGTGGGATAGCTACCCACTGTGCACTGCTCTATAAGTCGATGCTAGCCACGGTAGTGAGATTGCACTCCGACGACTTAATGCGCTTAGTGTGGACATACGCAATCGACCGTATAAAATCGATTTCTAAAAATCGACTTCTATAAAATCGACCTAATTTCGTAGTGTAGACATACCCTGAGATGCCTGACTCAGGCTTCATGGATCACAGGGCTACTCCTGTGATTTTCTAGGTGCTTAAAAGTCAAGCATCGCAATGCTCCACATCCCATTGCCTAAGTCCCATTGTGGAGCTGGGCCTATAAGCCTATTAGGGCCTGATCCTGTGAAGTACTCAAAGGATTGGGCATTTAAGAATGGTCAGTCAATCAGATTAACGGCCAGATCCAAAGCACATTGAAATCAGTGCATGTATTATAGTGAATCTCATGCTTTAAGAACTGATCTTAGATTGTTCCAGTTTATCTGCTTGGCTGTTCTAATTAGAGGCTACATGGAGGCACAGAGGTGTGTGAGTGAGATATGTTTGGGGAGAGCAAACTAAAAGTCATTGTTAGTTTTTGATATTTCATATTAGTGCTTTCTAACAAACTACACAGTATCTGAAGATAGAACTATTTGCAGCACAATGTGCCTCATTTGCAGTTCATCTAGTTATAGAACTACTCAGCTTTGCTTCTCTGTCCTATTGCCTGAACCAAAACTGTTCATGAGAATCCCTATAATACAATAGAGTACCTTCAGGGCACCATATAAATTTATGTAAGTGTATCTCTTTGTGCCTCCTTTGGGTGTCAGAACCTCTCGGCTTTGCTAACCATAAAAAGTACTCCCTTAGCACGCCTCTATACATACAGAGTATGACTACAGATTTATTTGTTTTTAAAAGAAAAAGAACCTACATAAAAAAAAGATTTAAAACCACCTGTTCTCCAAAATTTAGCACACCTGTATCATGAGTCATCAAAAATAAAATACATATTGAGACTATAGGTATATTATAAAACTTTTCCAGCAAGCAATGAACATTGAAGGCTGGGATTTGAAGTATGAACCCCAGCCAAACGTCTTTTGATTCAATTGAGAAAACAGTAGAGTACAAAAGAGAATAGAGTAAGAAAGATGTGGAATTTCAATCCAGATTTGGATTTAGAATGTTCCAAAATAGGGGTGGGAAGGGGCACAGAGCTCTGTGATTTTGGGGGGTGGGGGTGAAGTGGGAGGTCCTTCACCTGTTATAAAAATAGGGACAATTTGCAAAATTTGGATCTGGAGTTGGATTTTGAGTATCTGCAAAGTTCAGAGATGTTCAGCTTCAGGGTTCTAGTTTTACAAATATCTATAGTGTACTTTTATTGAGGGAAGACCCATGAGTTTTGGAATATCACATGTATAATTCCAGACTCAATTTTCCCAGCTAAGATTGATTTTTGTAGATAATGTGTATCTTTAAAGAGATCTTGTAAGGGATACCCATTGCACAGAACCATCTGCTGAAGGAGGAAAGGCTGTCTGTAATATTTACTATCCACAAGGCTGACTTTTGTACTGTAGTTATATTTGGACAAGGGAAACCTAGGGGGCTGTTAGCATTACCTTCTTCATTAAAGTTGAGTATGAGAACGGGAAAGCTATCACTAAGAACCTTTCTCCCTCTTTGAATGAAGAGGGATCCAGGGAACATGGTTATATCTTTCTGTATGGAAATGTCTGAAGAACTCCCTGTTTTAGCTGACTAAATTTCTATCCCGGACATCCTACAAAAAACAGACTTTGGGCTGGACTCTGGTCTCACAGCAGTTTGACCCCACAGTAACTTCAATAGACTTATGCCAACATAACTAGGAGCAGAATGAGGCCATTCATGTTTACACAAAATGTTTAACCACAGTGGGCTGGATTCTGGGTGACACATGTAAAGCAAGCACTGCAGCTTCAGTTCTATGGGTAATTGTGGCACCTTAGAGACAAACACATTTATTTGGGCATAAGCTTTCGTG
This sequence comes from Trachemys scripta elegans, assembly GCF_013100865.1. NCBI lineage: Eukaryota > Metazoa > Chordata > Testudines > Emydidae > Trachemys > Trachemys scripta. The sequence continues at coordinate 205,888,332 of NC_048299.1, forward strand.
GGCTAGAGCCCACTGCATCAGCTTATGCCCAAATAAATTTGTTAGTCTCTAAGGTGCCACACAAGGACTCCTCATTGTTTTTGCTGATACAAACTGACACGGCTACCACTCTGAAATCTCTCATGCAATTAAGTATCAGGGGGTAGCCGTGTTCGTCTGTATCCACAAAAACAACAAGGAGTCCGGTGGCACCTTAAAGACTAACAGGTTTATTTGGGCATAAGCTTTTGTGGGTAAAAAGCCCCCACTTCTTCAGATGCAATTGACACTCAGATACACCTTCCTAATGCTTCATGAGTTGGTTTTTACACCAGAAATGCACAAGTGCTGACAGATAATGGTAAGAAAGAGCCAAAGGTGTGGGCCTTACAGCCATGGCCCTTTTTTCACTTATTCACCCCCGTAGCAACAGCAGCAGCTCTCCAAAGGTATTTTAATCTGCTGCTCCTGTCATGACTGCTAGGGGAACATGAAGAGCATCACAAAGGTAAGAAGGATTTCATGGGCTCAATGTGAAAATAGTTGCTGTCATTTCCTAAGGCAAAGGTTGAATAAATTTGGAGATGAAAAAATGCCAATCTGGAAAGCTCTTCCTTCCATGCCCCAGGCACAGGCTGCACTGGTGCAATACTCCTATGTTAGCCTGCAAAGCGACCCTTCCCACTCCCGACAAGCACTGGCCCTACTCAGCTGCTCTGTTTTTTAATCTCTCCACTCTCCTGGGTGAACAAATCCTGAGTGACCTCTCCAAGCAAATGCGTGGGGTGTGGGTGATCATCCATAGAGGAAAAGACAGACAGATTGCCATTTCCACGCTCTGTATGCTAGCCATACAGTTGAATAAAAAAGGCAATACAGGAACAGCAGCATGAATGGGACATCTCACCAAGGGTCAGCAGCAAAAGGGCATTGTTTCATGCTTCTACTGAGTGTTGTCAGTAAACACCGGTTTTACACTTGTGATTACAGCAGACTTCTGGCTCCTCTGGTTTTCCAGCAGCCGCTTACACCACCTCTACTCAGATATCTACCTAGAGAACAAGAGCATTGTGAAATTCTGCTAGTGTTGTCCCCTTCTGGCTCAGCTACACCCATTTTTGGAGTTGACAGCACACAGCTCCTCTTCAGCCCACCTTCTGTGCTCCCGAGTCACCACCTTGGGACAGAGCCCTCACTCCCAGCCAACTTCCCTAGAATCCTTACAGGCTCCACTTCAGTTCAGAGCCTTCCCCAGGAGCCGAGCTTGCTCCCTGTGCTTCCTCAGAACACATCCCCTGCAGCACAGTTACTGCTCTCCTGCAGCTTTTTCCCTCAGGCAAGTTTCCACTGTGCCTTTTGTCTCTCCTCTGTTTTCAGATAGCTCCCACCTGCCCCTTCATGACTTGCTCAGGCTCTGCCCCTCCAGGCCTTTGAGTCACCTGATCGCCTTTCCTCTAGAGCTCAGGTGCTCTCTTTCAAGCCCAACTAGGAGTCAGCTGATGAGTCACAAGGGCATGGGCCTCTTCTCACTTAGAGGGCTAGTGCCACCCTGTGACAGGGAGGATCAGGTCAGCAGTCTTCCAAGCACTGTATACACATTAACCAATTGAGTCACAAAAACTCCTCTACACAGATGGGACACAGAGTCAGATAAATTACACAACTTGGCCAAAGACACAGGCTCTTTGTGGAACGAGTCTATAGACCAGAAAAAATAAAATTAAAACTCAAGAGTTCCTGGCTCCCAGGCCAATTTTTACAACATAAGATCATGCCTTTCTTTAATCATCTTTTGTTAGGGACCTCATCAAGAGCTTTAAAAAAAATCCACAAAAGTTATCTTAACTAGGCTATACACCTGGAGCTGACGTAACTTTGTGAAAAGCGCTTGTATATTTGCCAACTTTCAGTTAGAAACAACCTATGTTTCATACAGACTTTATATGATCACACAGGCGTGGATCCACAAAAGTATCAACTCCTGTTTTTAGACACTACTGGATCCACAAACCCCCGTCTCAGCTGCTGCCAAACTCTGTGGATGTCTAAACTCACTCGACATCCAAGTTTTTGCAATAAAAGTTCCCGAGGCACCTATGTTTTTGCCTTTGGGCATGCGCACTGCTGCCTCCTTGTAAGTTTGGGGATGCCTATCTCCTGCTTAAGCCCCAGAGCAATTCATGAATTGGGGGAAAATAGGCAGTTCTCGGCCTAACTTGCACATGGGGCCCTATCTGGTAGGCAAGATCAGAGGCTGCATAACTCCATGCAAAAAAGGGCAAGGGGAATGGGAAGAAGAGTTTCTTTAGTCCAGTGGTTTCGGCACCTACTTGCAATATGGGATACAAATCCACCCTCTGCCTACTCAGGAGAAGGGATTTAAACAGGAATCTGCCATGTTACAAGTGAGGGTCCAAACCACTGGCCTATAGAGTGAATCTCATTTTTTCTGGCCCATTTCATATTTTATTATTCAGTTATTGAATTAAAGTGTAACAACTTCAATAAGAGAGACTTAGGGAGCCCCACAGGAGAATATTCCACAGATCAGTGGCTAGAGCATTCACCTAAAAGATGGGAGATCGCTGTTTAAATCCTTTTCCTCATCAGACAGAGAGGAAAACTTAAACTTGGTGTTTCCTGCATCCCAGGTGAATACCCTAACCACTGGCCTAAAGATTATAAGGGAGGGCCTTCTTCCTCCTCCCCTATTTTGTGTAGAGTTAGGTGGTTTCGGAGCACATCTATTAGCATGGATTGCTAGTAGAGATAGGCATCTTCCTGAAGCCCAGATTTAGGTGCCTAGCTCTGTGAGAAGGGCGGGGCTTATGACACATCATTGTAGTTGGCATCCCCCATCAGTAGGCTTGGAAGGATTAGGTTTTTGTTGGTGAATGTCGATTTCACTGTACACACAAGATAAGGAAAAAATATTTCCATCGATATAATCGACATTTACAGAGAAGCAAAGTAAGAAAAATGCTTCTATTCTATTAGAGTTGGATTTAAGGAAATTTACTTTTCATATTTTGACGTGATGTTGGCAATTTGTGTTTTAAGGTTATAAATCTTTTAACATTTTGAATCTTAATGTCTGTCATTAAATAATTACTGTCTGACCTCCTCGATTATGTGCTATTATAATGTGTTACTTGCAGAATAGTGTGCAATCATGTAACTAAAGACTTCTGTTCTATTTTGTTTAGGTTCTTATACTATGCCCTCCATCATGGTATCTGAGCACCGTTGTATCTTAATGCAAAGGGGCAGAGTTAAGGTTATGCACGCAGCTTTAACTTTAGGCATTCCTGACTTTTAAGTGATTAAATGTGCAACTTGAATATTCTATTAATAGAGGATTTTTCCTATTGAATCGCCTAGGCTTTTTTAAAAGACGGAAATGGGGAAAAAAAGAAAACATTAAAAAACAGCACTTTCCAGGACTTCAAAGCTCTGTGGGTTACTAAAGAATTTCAATAAGATATGTAAATTCCATCATCTGGAACTACTATATATGGCTAGATACAATCAGTATGCCTTAGTACGTCTGCAAGAGAGAGCTCCTCTCCCACACACCATAGGAGCTCCACAGATGGCATTTGATGTATTAGCTGAATATCTTTTGACCAGGGTTTCAACTTTTTAAAGAATATTTCCTTAGCCCTGATTAACTTGCAGACTTTTTGCTTTTTATTTTTCATGCGTAAGTACACCAATCATCTGCTCCTCCGAGATGGTGCTCTGAAATAGCTGGAAGCCGATTCCACGGAATTTACGTTCTGTATTTAGCCCTTCAGACTGCTAATTCCCTCAGAGTTTTAAAGTTTGCACTTTAAAAGTTTTTCTTCATCTATTCGCATACCAAACCTACTTACACTGTGAGCATTCTTCCCCAGTGGAGCATCCGTACTCAACTTCTGTACTTAGGCACTGATTCAGTAAAGCACTTAAGCATACTCTTAAATCTCATTGTCTTCAATGGGATTTAAGCATGTGCCTTAATCCTGAAGACTAAATTCTGTGTATTATTATTACATCAGATTAAGTCAAGGGTCACCTCCTCTCCTCTAGGAGTTAAATCTTGCCAGTTGAAAAAATGAGTCATTTATTGCATTATTATTATTATAACAAGTATTTTCTTGGGCACACTTTACATGGTATAAATTGAGACCAATTAACATTACTTAGGTATAACCAGCAAACACAGTCCATCCCCCCAGCAGCACAATGACTTAAAAGGACAGAGATAGGGAAAAACCTAGCCTGTAGGCTAAATGCCAGGGATTCCAGAGCTCACAGCTACTGGACAAAGATGTATCGATTAACTGGTTCTCTAAACTATACTAGGACATATTAGCCAACAAGCTAAAATGGGGTAGCTAAAATCATGTTAGTAGTTGTTAGTATTGTCACATCAGATTTTGAAGATTCTATAGTTTCTTAACCTACTACCTGTCTTACTGTTATTTGATACTGGGGTTTGCAGTATACTCCTATACTTAGATCTGCAAATCTGGCACAGGGATTCCTAGGTAAATAAATTCCATCACCTTGGTCTTTTGATAGTTTCTGTGTTCTTAATGTTTGATTTAATTCCTCCATTTCTGTGACCTAACTAAAATGATGCCAAACCCATTGGTTTTGGTTTGCATAGCTTTGAGTTTGCTGAGCTGTGTTTTGAGGGAATCTAAAAACTCAGGTTAAACTGTGCAAACCCTTAACAAGTTTTGCTGGAATTGACACAACTTGCTGTGACACTCAAGCCCACAAATCAGTCATGGGCCTAGCCAGGCCTGCTACCCTCTTCCGACTTCATTGGGGTGGGAATTGCCAGCTGGCTCACAGGTACTTCCTAATAATAATGATAATTCTTGGCACTTCTACTGGTGAGGCCTGAGCTGGAGTACTGTGTCCAGCTCTGGGTGCTACGCTTTAGGAAAGATATGGAGAAATAGGAGAGAGCAGAGAGGTGCTGGGGCTCAAGCAATTTTTTTACTATCATAACTGACATGGCAAGCCCAGAGGTGCCAGGATTATGAACTGACAAGCCTAGGGGTGCCACTGGGGCTCAGCCCTGGCACAAATCGAGTCCTGGGAGAGAGTCCAGAGGAGAGCAATATAAATAACACAAAGTTTAAAAAAACCTGACCTAGGAGGAAAGGTTAAAAAAAATTAAGGCATGTTTAGACTTGAAAAAAGAAGACTGAGTGGAGGACCTGATAACAATCTTCAAATGTGTTAAGGGCTGTTATAAAGAGGATGGTGATCAGTTGTTCTCCATATCCATTGAAGGTAGGACAAGAAGTAATGCACTTAATCTGCAGCTAGGGAGATTTAGGTTAGATATTAGAAAAATCTTTCTAACTATAAGGGCAGATAGGCTCTGGAATTGCCTTCTAAGGGAGGTTCTGAAATCTCCATCATTGAAAGTTTTTAGGAACATGTTAGACAAACTTGTCAGGGATGGTCTAGGTTTACTTTGTCTCGTCTCAGAACAGGAAGCTGGACTAGATGACCTCTTGTGGTCCCTCCCACCTCTACACTTCTATTAGTCCATGGCACCTTCTATCCAAAGAGCTCAAAATGCTCTGCCAGCATTGATGAATTAAGCATCACACTATCTCCGAGAGACAGATATTACCTGCTATTGGCATTATCCCTATTTTACAGGTGACATGAGTCAGAACTAACTAAAAGTTGAGTAAAGACATCATGGGTAGCCCTAAGGATTTACCATGTGATATAAGAAAGGCAGTACACCTAGTTTATTTTTGATTACTTTATTCAACATCACTTGGTATCCTCTGTTATTCTCTACTTTGGGGTCTTAGGATCATGACAATTAAAACCAAACAAGGCCTGTTAGATAGTGAAGCGCATCCCCTCACAAGAGAGTCTGCAATGGGGATGGATCTGTTACTAAGCTGACATTGCACTTGGTTATGGATAGTGTCTCGCTTGTGGAGTTAAAAATGCAGCATGTAGCTGCAGAAGTGTTACTTCTATCCCAGTTCCTTCAGTATTATGATTTCACCAACTGTGACATCTCCTAGGCGTAAAGGAAAGTTTGTGAAAGCATTGTGAGGACTCATGCAGCAAAAGGCTTAATAAGGTATCAAGACAACAGCATTAGAAGCCTTGGGGTCAACTGTCCTTTCACTGATGCTTTACTTTCATGAGAGACTATAGATAGCTGTACACTGATGTTTTTGGCATCCTTTTCAATAAAAAGATGAAAGCAAAAGGCAGGTGCTTTGAAAATATTTCAAATGACTGATGCATGATTACTGTCGCTTTAAGGGCTTGATCCTCCAAAGTGCTAAATTCCCTCACCTCCCATTGATATCAGTGAGAATGAAAGACTCTCAACATCTCCAGTCAGCAGCTTGCAGGATAAAGCCAAAAATGAGAGACTCTTCCATATTGCGAGATGACATTCCAGTAGGCCAGATTTGATCATTCATCTATTTACCTTTCTGATTCCTTGCATTGTTTTCATTGCCCTTTTCCCTAGTGCTCACAGACACTTGTGTTTAAATAGGCACTCTCTCTCACCTAGCTTTGCCTTCTGCTCGACCATATGAAGTGACAATGCTCAGTTGTTTCCTTGGCTATGTAGGTGTCACATGCACAGGGTTACAAAAGTCACTCTAGGATGGAGCAGAAGGAGAAGCTGGCCTGGGAATGAAAATCTTGCAAGCCTGTTATCTGCAATAATAGCAAGGGAAATATCAACGGTGCAAGAAACAGTTCTTGTATCAATTAGAGATTAGTCAGAATCAGAACCTCTGATCCTAACCCTTTCAATTTTTAGGAGGTGAGATGTTCATATTTGAACCCACAGATCTGAACCTTCTCTTCTGAGTTGGATGCAGAATCTCACAAGAAAAGCTAATGGTGGAAGATGTCATAAAATGGTGGAAACCACACAATATCTGTTGACTTTGCACAATTTTTGCCTTTTGGGGCCAAAATTTCATGAAGATTAGGCACCATCAAATCCAAAGCCCTGATTTGGCCTCAGACTGGAACCCCAGCCCTAGCCTTACTCTGAATAACACTCTCTCCATCCATCCCTAGCATTAATTTTTTAAGGTGGGCCATTTTAGCCCTCAGCTGGTGTAAATGAATCACACTGTTCTGAATTATGCCATGTGATGATCTGGCTCATTGTTGTTTGGCTCTCTTAGAAAGTTCCACTTGGACAGAATTCTTATTTTTCGAAAGAGGAAATAGAATGACCATGTCACAAATCGTTTACAATAGGTGTTTCAATTGTCCACATTGTGAGGAATGGCTGGAGAGTCTGTCAACTGGCTCCTTTGTATTTTAGTCCTCTCTCTTTCTCCCTAGCATGTTTAGCATTGCTGCTTAACGAAACAGAATAAAAATCGACTATAATCTTCCAGTGGAATCTACTGTACTGCTACTGTACAGCTTTATAATGGAATCTACAATATGATCATAATTCAGTCTTGTTGTGTCCTAAATTTTACGGCACAAAGATTGCTTGGAGGAATAACCCCTTTTGTTTGGCACATTGAAGCCCAGATTGCTATGACTGCAGCTCATGTTTTGTTCATGTATATACATATGTATATATTTTCACTCTCCGCTGTTTTCATTTCTCTTTGAGCAGTGAGGCTTGTGTGTTTGCTTGTTTTAAATTTCTGCAGCAAGGGACTGTAGGAGTCTCTTTTTCTGTTTGTTCCCCCAACTCTTCTTGCAGTTTAACAAGTCAAATACAAAACACAGGGGGGAATAAACATCCACACGATGGTACTGTGCCTGATATCGCTTCATTGATTGGATATACTGCATTGGAACATCACATAAAAGAGCCTGTAACCAAAAAAAAAAAAAAAAAAAAAACCCCAACCCTCAGTTGCCTGAAGCTTTGAGCTTTCAAATTAGGCTAAGAGGTTCCCTTGATAACCAGCAGTGTTGAAGCTTTCAGTATTATTTAGCTGCCCAGATATCAGTAACACTTTTCACTTAGAAAGGCCTGGAGAGCTCTAACACCAATAAGGTAACCCACCTCAACACTTTATGATCAAACAGTATATCTAAAAATCTTCAGTTTACCAAACGTAAGTGGGAGCAAATGCTGCTCTCCATACCTCAACACTATCTCAGTCTGTGCAGCCTATTTTGCATCAAAAGATCCATTTGAAAGTAGAGATCCCTTAGAGCTAAATATTCTAAACTGACAGAAGAATTTCTAGTGGCACACCAGCCTTGAGCCATATTTTTATGAGGACATCACTTTCTATTTCTAAGCTTCAGCATGCACTCACGCTTTCTCATTGCTAGGAGCCATGCCACATCAAGTTGCCTCCTTCCTAGCTTTTATGTTTTTTTTTTAATGGTGTCCAGTTTTCTGCCTAAGTTATGGCTATCTTTTTGCTAAATCGCTAGACACCTAAGTAACCACAATGGAGGTGTCACAAGGAACAACAACAACAACAACAAAAAGGATTGTGGGACTCAGATTACCATTAAAATATAACTCAGGACAAATCTGATTACTTTTGGAAACAGAGATTTAGGAAATATTAAAAAATTAACAGACAATATATAGTTCTAAACTGTAGGCTATAAGGTAAAGGTAGTCAAGGCACAACTTTTTCTCCGCAGAATTTACAATTCATAGGCCTGATCCTGCAACACTCCCCTGCTCGTATGAGTAATCTTTACTCGGTCTCTCTGACTTCAATGGGACTACAGGCATGAGCAAAGGTTTGCAGGATTGACCCTTACATTATAAACTCCTTGGGGCAGGGACCAGGACTCCTTGTGCATCGTGCGCACCACTGAGCACACTACCGGTGCTTACCTAAACAATAATTGTTTTGGTATATGGCTAGAATATGATATGCTGTACTGTCACATTCAACAGAATTCCTTGATTTCATTACAAGAGGAAATATTGCTTTTACAGTAATGAAGCTAGTTTTTCTAATGAAAAGGAACAAGGGTTTTAGCAGGTCCCAAGCCTTGCAAGAGCGTTAAATGTCTCTAAACAAATGGCATACTAGTTTCAGTCCTAAAAATTCCAAATCCATCAAAGAAAGTAGGAATTTTTTAAGGTTAAAAGAAGAAAGATGTGCTGTTATAAATCAGCATCTTAAATGCCTTTATCTATACAGCCTGCAAGACATCTGCAGAACATTCAGCAATTAAATATGCCTCCAGCTGAACAATAATTTTACTGCTTGGTCTGCATATAAATGAGAGTGAGTTAAAGGTGGGTGTTCAAGCTAGTCTCGCTTGCTGTCAATATCCTGTGCCCTAAACTGCTCATAGAATCACCCTGAAGCCTGACAAGGCCACTTATAAGTTTTTTTTTTTTTTTTTAACTTATAGCAGGGAGAAGTGCTAATTGTTCATCATCTTGGATAGCTAATCACTATAGCTGAGACTAAATACCCACATAGAGTCTGCTAAAGAGCTGTTGTTTGGGAGGACTGGATGGCTCACAGGACAGGAAATGGGCGAGGGTGCAGTCCACCTTCAGGTTCCTAGCTCAGATCATGCCAGGTCAATCTTCTTTTTTGCCACTTTCCTACTTTTATAGCCTTCTTCCAAAACTCATGATTGTAGACCTGGTTGTTGTGCAAATTAGTTTCTCTAAAGTCCACTTATATCCAGTCCATGTACCGAGTCTTTGGCCTCCCCCTTAGCTGTCTTCCATTCACGATCATTGCAAGGGCTACCCTCCCAATATAACTCGTGGATCTCCACTAGACATGTCCATAGCAATGTAGCCTAGCCTCCCTCAACTTGTCTTCAATTGGAGCAACCCGCATTAGGCCCCTGACAACCTCATTTCATTTCCTATCATGGAATGTCCAGCCATTTGATCATCTCAACATCTTAGTGTAAAACAAGCAAGGTCAGCAAATTGGTGCCATCTGATGGCTGCACAGATGATGGCTTTTATGAAATGAAATTGTGGTTGCACTCCAGTTTTCAGTGTACTGATGTCCACCCAACTGACGGAACCCTGGTTGACAACTTCAGAAGAAAACCAAAGAACTATATTTGCACCCCTAAATAAGCTCTTCAGATCAGGCATGGAGCACATTAGTGGGGGAAAAGATGCACTGCTTTGGCCCCTTCTATTTCATTTCTGAGGACAGAGGACCTTAGTCTCTAGCGGGCCAATGGAATGCTGGTTATAAATAATACTTTGAATTTCTAGGGTGCATTCTGTGAGAGCATCCCAAAGCATTTTACAAACGTTAAATTATTTAATGAAGCCTTACCGCAGTCCTGAGGTGGATAAGTCTTTTTACCCCCATTTCACACATGGAGAAAACTGATGCACAAAAGACTTGCTTCTTGCACCTGAATACAGCATCTTCCACCTACACTAAAGTTACTTAAAATAAAAAGAACAAGTATTTATCTTTGACTAAAGTTTACACTGTAGGATCCTATCCTTCCACAGAGCAACAAACACCAAAATCTGCCCAGAACATGAGCACCATTGACCTCACTCCATACTTCCAGAGGAGCCCCTCCGTGTATCCTGTGCATAGAATGTAGTCCTTAATGTTAGAAGGCCAATTCTGCATAGTGCTGAACACCCTTAACTTCTACTGAATTCAACACCATGCAGGATAGCTGGGTTCAGGAAAGTGTAGGTTTACAGCATGCTTCTAAAGAACCAGTAGGAGCCAAATTTTTTAGCCAATGCCACACAAGTCTATCTCACCCATGAAAGGACTATTTACCCTGAGACTGGAATCCAGTGTTAATGGCATGATTTTTTGTTGTTTTTTTAAGCACACATCTGTCTTCTTTCAGAAATGTTGTGACAACAAGCAACCTCCCTTTCACTCTCATTGTTGGTTTTTCTTTTGACTGTTTAGACAGAAGTTGTGAACCTAGCTCAGTGGGTAGGGCACCGAACATATGAACATTCTCCTTCATTTGAAACTGGCTCTGTGTTAGATGCTAAGGGAAGAAGGGATTAGCAGTTGCCTTATAGAACCCAACCTAGCAGACTTGCTTATTTTGTTAACCATGTAAACTTATGGGAAGAAGATACAGGATTAACTGGATGTGGTAAATACAGTAAGATAGGCACAGTGCTACCAAAGACAATCAGCTAGGGCTCATTTATAGAAGTGTTGTCATATTTAAAGGCTTTTCTGTTTTATAGTTTTTATGACAAGTCTGTAACTACTGTACTTTGGCACTGCTGAGTTTCCTTTTTATCTCTTGGGCTATTCCAATAGCATGTAATATATGGAGGAGAGCAATAATTGCATAGTAAACTACACATAAAAAAGTCATATAATCAATTGCGCTGATGTCATAAAAGTCACAGTCCACTGATCTGATGTCAGAGTGATGGATTGTGATTTTTAATGCCAAATACATGTCATTCTTAATCTGAGTCTAGCAAGGGAGATGGGATGCGGGGAAAAGGAAGAGGGTTATTTTATTTATTTATTTTACTGGAGAAAGGCTGATGATCACATTCTTATCAAGGTAATTGCTTTTAAAACACTTTAAAAAAATGCATTGGATAAGTTTACAACAAAAGTCCCAAACTGGCATATTGAAACAATACCCAAGAATGATTTTAACGGTGTAAATCTAGCTACTTCTGTATGCGTTTGTAAAACATTGGGCCAGATCCAGCAGCTATGCAAATTTACACCCACTGAGGATCTTGTCCAATGTTTCAATTAATAAGATAATTAAAGGCTCAATCATGGTTTTTGCCCCAGGGTAGGGGCAGCACACTGTTGTGCTGCCCAAGGAGCAGACTGGAAGGCAGATTGTCACTTTAATAGTCACAATCTGTCTCCTGGTTTCCACATGCTCTGTAAGGGAAATACCCAGCCTATTCCTGGTGAAGTATTCTTGCCCTTGTGTGAGCACACTGGGGAGAAGTGTGGGGGTCGGAGCAGAGTGAAGGTTCCCATCCATCTTTGTGGGGAAGAAGGGAAGGGACTTACCACCCCACAGAGGCTGGTCTCATCTCTGCACTGCTATGCACAATCTAGGTGGCTGGCAGCAGAGAGGAAGTTATGTCCTTTTACTCCCATGTGTGGTAGCATGAGCTGGGTTATAATCTGGCCCTCAACGCCAGGGATATTTATACAGTTGTTTGTGTTTGTCCACATTTGAATCCTGATCATACCACAGTGGGTTTGGATTTCTACAGGTCTCATAGCAGTAAAACTAGAGCTGGCCAGGAACTATGATTCCTGTCCTGTGGGAAATTCTGAAATGAAAAAGCAAGAACAAACGAACAAACAAACAAACTTCAGAAACAGAACAAAAACTTTACATTTAGAAATTCCCCCAGAATAGGAATTCAGATATTTAGTTCAGAAAAAGTCCCTTTCGACTTTGTGAAAACATTTCCAAGGCTCCCTGAGCTGCCTGTAGCCCCAGCAGCCCACCAGGCAGGGAGCCAGGTGGCCCTGTGGGCTCTGACTCCGAAGTAGTCCACTGGAACCGGGGAGCCTGGAAGCCTGGCTGCTGAGGAATGGGGGAGCTGTGAAGCAGGGAATGATTTTCTAATGGAAAAATCAACATTTTCTGTGAAATTTTCCTGCAGAAATTGGATTTTGTGGCAAATGAATTTTCCATTGGAAAATCCTTTCCCGTGGAGAATTCCTGATCAGCTCTAACGACAACAGAATTGGATGACTAACTTAAAAACAATGCAATTGCCGCTACGGAGTTTCTCTTGTAAGATAGTATCTTTACCTGGCAGTCCAGCTTGGTTTTGTTTTGTTGGCACTTGTGAGGCAACTGAGGCATTTGGCAGTGGGGTGGAGATGCAGCTCTTCTTTCAGTCCCACTTTTTGGCATGATCAGAGATTACTTTAAAAGTTTAACAGGGGGACTTGAACTTTTCATTTCCCATCCTTGCAGACAGCTGCCTTTCTGTATCATATACCTGCTGATAGTCAACAATGATGGACAAGTATGTTAGCTGGAGTTTCTGCCAAAACAATCAGCAGTGAAATAGTTAACAGTGTTGGCATTTGAAATGCCATTTTTAGGTTTCAGAGTGAACATGCAACTGGCATGAATGGGGAGAGTTCACAGCTCCTAGAGCTCAGGTCTACAGAAGGGGTTAGGTCAACATAAGTTGCCAGAGGCGAAGCAGGTGCAGGGGCATGCTGGGTCACGTTCCCCTCCCCACACAGTTTTGCTGCTTGGCTTCTACTGAGCATGCTCACCGGGACTGAGCATGCTCAGTAACACTGCTGAAGCTGGCTGCTCTCACTCTGCTCTCCCACTATCGGCAGGCACGGGTTGTCTCTGTAAGCTGCCTTGTTTTGACCGAGCTGTGGAAGTGTCTTCATTTAAATTTGGCTCCTGCCGTCGTAAATGCCGCTCTATGTCGATTTAGCAACACCACCTCCCCGAGTGGCATAGGGTTACGGTCGATGTAATTAGGTTGATGCAATGTTTTTGCTTACCTTGACTGATACTGGCTTTCAGGAGCCATCCCACCACAATACAATTGATACAAGAGCTCCTGGTGAGGATGTGCAGTGCCGACACGAGGAGCCCGGTGTGCACACACATACGTGATTTAATAACTATGTCGGCATACAGCCACCATAAGTTAGGTTGACATAATTTTGTAGTGTAGACATGGCCTCAGACTTTCAGCCTGTCTGTTTTGCAGACAGGACTACACTGGTTTATTTTTGGTTCGTGTTTGGAAGATTTTCTTTACAACCAAGAGGGGTACAAATATTAAGTTATTCTTCAGCAAGTACCACAGCCATAAAATCACTGACTACAGGGCGTTTTGAGTATGAAGGCTACCTACACTACATCAGCAACTGTTTGTGAGAGTTTTGCACCTGGCCAGGCTTAAGTCTGGAAAAAAACAACTCGAGTCCCTCTTATTATTCACATTCTTGATAGTCCTGGCTGAGCTTAAAATATGATCCTTGTCACAGACAGAGATATTATCAGTTTTCTGCCAGTAGCCTCTCCCTGCCCCCACTCTCTAGCCCGAGTTTTGTTTTTGCTCCTCAGGCCAGAAAGGCTGCACATCATAATGATCATCCCTTTGGCTGAGGAAAACTAAACACAATGCCCTCCAGAGCGTATCAGGCCAGTTCTCAAGAGGGCCAGAGGGGTCACTGCAGAATAATACAAGGGCTGCTACTCCGCAAAAGGGATTGAGCACAACAATCCCTTTGCATTCCTAGCTCCTGCCAGCCTGGAAACAAAGGACTGAGTCTGAGACTCTAACGTGGATCCTCCAAAATTGGTAGCCCATCGTGCCCCCCCTTGGACAAAGGAAAACACTTTATTCACATCTGGTGATGTGAATCATTTGAGCTTTGAAACTGTGGCTTAGGTTGTCACCAGAAACCACTGATGGAATTACTGCCTTGTACTTCTCTGCAACCCATCCATTATTCAGTGTATTTTCTCCTCCTAGAAGGGGAAGTTGAAGGAGAAATCAAATCAAGGGATCCATTCCAGGTATTTGTACTAGTGCTTATTTTTCACCATCATTTTTTAATCTCAACAGTCCTTTCTTTCAGTGTTGAAAGCAGAGTAAGAGAACTCACATTTCATGCCTTCAGGCCTGAATAAAAGAATAAAAACAACACAACATTTGCATCTGTTTAACAGTCTCTGTTCTAAGAGTCCCCACACAGAAAAATTGGGGGAAAACAAAATCCCTGTATCTCCAGGTTAAACGGAGCTGTTCAGAGATATTTGCAAAGAGCAAAATACAGGGGGGAAAATCATTGTCATAAATGACCTAGGAATTCACAGCCTTATGATTGGAAACACAAAGTCTAAAAAAGGTTGCTTCTCTGCCTATCCCTGATATCAATGAACATCAGCTAAAGGTGGCTGAAGAACCAATTTCATGCATCTACTGTAGAAGGAAATGAACTGAGCCAAGGGCAAAAATAAAATTATACAAATGTTATTATAGACTAGCCTGCTTCTGTCCTAGTTTAATTCAAATTTCAGTGCTGCAGGCTTTGCTGCGGGCAGTAGCCTTCCTGAATAAATCAACATTTGCTTACATCTAAATTATTAGAGAAACATGTGACTTTGTTTATTGTATAAATTATACGCAAGGTTAAAGCATTAACTGTTCAACTGGCTTTTATGCAGCCACACAATCAACCCCCTGCACCCAAAAGAAAAGAAAATCCAGCCAAATATTATTTTCATGGCAAGGCATATAGGAAAATATCTATAAACAGCACCTGGCTGCAGCATATTCAACAGGAGCACTGCTAAAGGGAGAATTCTAGGACCTTGTTCTCCAGTGCACTGTCCTTTGGAAAGTCATGACCTTTGTGCAAAGCACTGTCATTCTGACTTGGTAGCATTCCACACCTACTATGCATGGGTGTATAAATGACTGTACCAGGGACAAAACAGTGGGGCATGAGGCCTTTAGAGTTTACAGGAGAAGACACAAAATAAAACAGTCCTAACCACACTGTTTGAGTTAAGTTATGACAGGCTATCTTCATCAGCTAACAGGCCAATGTAACAAGACTAAGGTCCAATCCTGTAGACACTTACTAGTGAGGATAGTGCTTACTACCAGCAGTAGCTCTCTTGTTCAGTGAGTCCAGTCTACTCATAGTAATAAGCTCTACAACTGGTAGTGGGTGCAAGACTGGGTCCCAAGAATATATCCAATAGTTGCCTGGGTAGTTTGTGCCCTAAACATTCATAGTAGATAGAGCTGAACCCCAGCTGTGATATTCACTATGAAATGGAGGTAACCCTCTCAACTCTTTGGTTGCATTTCCCAGCCCGTAAATCCAGAGTTAAAGAACAAGAGAGGCAACAGGGGAAGAATATATGTGGTACCTAGCCAGGACTCCATCCATTCCCAGTTCTGAAACAGCAGGTGAACTGTCCTCATCTTTGACATACCCATGGCTCCATGGCAACCATTGATATAGCCAGAGTCATTGTCCCAATCTCTGTTAGTGGTCACTCTAAACCTTTTCGTGGTTCATTTTCTATGGCTTCATCCCTCCCTCCTTCCCAGTCTACACAGAGCACTTTGCTTCCTGCTAGAAAAACAGGCCTACTGAAAAAATATCATTGAACTCTGCAGTAACCATCCAAAACACTGCAGTAATTTTATTGTAAATTGGGAGGTGGGGGATCATTGCTGCAAAATACTGTAGTACGCTGTTTTAAATAAGGAATGTAAGCAGCTCCCTTCCAAAAATCAGTGCCATCTCATAGACTACATCTTATAGGTACCATGCTTTTGGTTAGAAGTACATGCCACGTAGCAACTGACCAAATCATCACCACAAAGCTATCAGATGCCACTAGCTAATGGTCTAGGATACGGAATTTAAACGTATGTCTAAACTCCTGGGTTTCTACGTTGATGTGGATGTGTCTGCAGCCAGACTGTACTGAATATTTTATTTACATTGCATTTCCACTTATAAACTAATATATACGTTCAGTGCTGTTAAAGGGCCATTGAACAGAGATGTTGAATTTTATATTCAGTAACAGGATGTAATTTCTCTATCAATAAAATTGTTGTTTGTTTTTCTCTGCTCTAGATTATTATGGAAATTTCACAGTTCCTTGGCTACAGTGAAGTCTAGTGAAATGAGCAGGCTACTTATGTGGGATATTTTTTTTTAAACGGCCTGATTCTTTTCTATTTATGTTAATGCTATTTCATGGTAATAGCCAACTATATTTTGCTTTGATACTAGCAAAACCTGCCTGGCTTGAGTAAAGGGAACGTTTTTATAATGCTTTTGCAGGGAAGCTGCAACTTATTGAATATATCCCTGTGAAGGAGCATACCCTCACTCCAATAGAGAGGAGACTAAGGAGCTCTCTGGGCTCATTCAGCACTAACCGGGCATAACTTTCTCTTCCTGGAGGGTAAGAGCTTAAAAGGGGGAAAACTGCCACAGGCCAGGGTGGCAAACAGGAAGAAGACTGCTGTACCTCAGAGACTACTAACCACAGAGACAGATCAGTAAACAGGGAGACAGTTGTAGGCCTCACTGCCCCTGAAACTGCATGGACCAGCTGTAAAGCAGGGTGCCGTGAGAGGAGGGGTTGGAAGTAGACCCCAATTAAAGACACTAGACTAGCTGATAATTGAAGCCCCAAAGAGGTGACCCCAAAAGACTCTGTAAGAGACAGAGCATCATTGCCTTTTTTTATTCTTATCCTGATTCCCCTCTCTCAAGGGAGAGAGCGAGAAAAGGACCTTTCTTTTGTTTGTGTGTTTTATATGGAGAACTCCTTGTGTGCTACGAACAGGGAAAGGACATTATGGGACTGGGGCTCCCATGATTCCCCCCCAAGACAACATTTTTGGAGAAGACCCCGTTTCCACATGGAAGAGGCTGCCCTTCAGTCCAAAACCTGAGAAAGCCTTTTGGATGCAAGTTAATTTTGCTGACTTCTTTGTTATTTCTATTCTTGGTAAATGATAACTTGCTGTGTAATTGAGCTATGCTGCAAGGAGCTCTTCTAAGGGGCATTCAAGAAGCACATATTGTTTATAGAGCAACCTGTGATTACAAGGTCCTATTAACAAATAATGGGATTGGAATTTCTACTTCACATCCCTTTGAAAAATGTGTCAGACCCATTGAATATCGGAGATCTTCTTTCTTCTAGACTGAGCTCTGCTTTGTAATGACTGGTCTACATTTCCTTGCCAGTGTGCCAGAGTTCTCAGTGGCCACTGAGCAAGAGCACAATCTTAAATGAAATACTAAAAATGAATTCACCTCCAGCCTGAAACGGAAACTCAGATGAACTCCATCTCCATTGCCTGAAATATATTTCAAATCCATGAAAGGGAACTAGATGATTGAAAAGGCTCAATGCAGAAAATATAATTAATATTTAGGCATTCCTAACTACAGAGAGTAAGGCTATATTCGATAGTCATCCAGCTTCATGCCTGCCTTCTGATCATATAGCCCAGACAGGGAAAAAATAAAATCAAGGAAGCCTGCTTCAATTTCCCTGATTGGACATAACCGAGGGGAGTGGGAAGTTTATCCACACATACTCTGAGAAATGGGTTCCTGCTGTAGAATCACAGAATCATAGAATCATAAAAGATTAGGGCTGGAAGAGACCTCAGTAGGTCATATAGTCCAACCCCCTCCTCAAAGCAGGACCAACACGAACCAAATCATCCCAGCCAGGGCTTTGTCAAGCCTGACCTTAAAAACCTCTAAGGAAGGAGATTCCACCACCTCCCTGGGTAACTCATTCCAGTGCTTCACCACCCTCCCAGTGAAAGGATTTTTCCTAATATCCAACCTAGACCTCCCCCAATTGAAACCATTGGTTCTTGTTCAGTCATCTGCCACCATTGAGAACAGCCGAGCTCCATCCTCTTTGGAACCCCCCTTCAGGTAGTTGAAGGCTGCTATAAAATCCCCCCTTATAGGCACCAATTCCATGGGTGCTCCGGAGCTGGAGCACCCACGGGGAAAAATTAGTGGGTGCTCTGCATCCACCGGCAGCCAAGCTCCCCCCGCCTCACCTCACCTCCTCACCCCCCCTGAGCACGCCGAGTCCCCACTCCTCCAACTATCTCCCAGTGCTTCGCGCTTAGGACTTTCCAGGAGGGAGCGGGGAGGAGCGGGGCCGCGGCACACTCAGAGGAGGAGGTGTGGGAGGGGCGGGGACTTTGGGGAAGGGGTGGAATGGGGGCGGGGCAAGGGCGATGCAGGAGCGGGGCCAGGGGCGGGGCTGGGGTCAAGCACCCACCGGGAACAGTGGAAGTTGGCGCCTATGCTCCCTTGGCCTCTTCTTCTGCAGACTAAATAAGCCCAGTTCCCTCAGCCTCTCCTCATAAATCATGTGTTCCAGCCCCCTAATCATTTTCGTTGCCCTCTGCTGGACTCTCTCTAATTTGTCTACATCCTTTCTGTAGTGAGGATCCCAAAACTGGATACAATACTCCAGGTGTGGCCTCACCAGTGCCAAATAGAGGGGAATAATCACTTCCGTCGATGTGCTGGCAATGCTTCTATTAATACAGCCCAATATGCCATTAGCCTTCTTGGCAACAAGGGCACATTGTTGATGCATATCCAGCTTCTCCTCCACTGTAATCCCCAGGTCCTTTTCTACAGAACTGTCTCCAACCTGTAGCAATGCATGGGATTCTTCCATCCTAAGTGCAGGACTCTGCACTTGTCCTTGTTGAACCTCATCAGATTTCTTTTGGCCCAATCCTTCAATTTGTCTACGTCACTCTGGACTTTATCCCCACCCTCCAGTGTATCTACCTCTCCCCCCATCATCCAGATCATTAATGAAGATGTTGAACAAAACCGGCCTCTGGGGTACTCCGCTTGATACTGGCTGCCAACTAGACATCGAGCCGTTGATCACTACCAGTTGAGCCCGACAGTCTAGCCAGCTTTCTATCCACCTTATAGTCCATTCATCCAATCCATACTTTTTTAACTTGCTGGCAAGAATACTGTGGAGGACCGTATCAAAAGCTTTGCTAAAGTCAAGATATAGCATGTCCACTGCTTTCCCCATATCCACAGAGCCAGTTATCTCATCAAAGAAGGCAATCAGATTGGTCAGGCATGACTTACCCTGTTGAATCCATGTTGATTGTTCCTGATCACCTTTCTCTCCTCCAAGTGCTTCAAAATGGATTTCTTGAGGATCTGTTCCATGATTTTTCCAGGGACTAAGGTGAAACTGTAGGTATGGATGGCAGGAGAATTCCATGGCAATTGTGTAAGAAATGGCCCATGCTGGACCAAATTAATCTCTGCTGTAACTCCACTGTATCAGTGGCATTACATCTGGGATAAATTTGGCCAGCCGATGTCTTTCTTTACCTGGAAAATTTTCCTCATCTGCCTGGCAAGACTAGCAATGGAGATCAGCTGGAAAGCCTGGCTTAACTGTAAGCAAAGACATTTTCTCTCTCCTGGCTGACCTCCTCCTGTAGATAGTTTTAAATAGCTTCCCCCCAGCTGACAAAGTAAAATATGGGCAAAGATCAAAGGCTTACTCCATCTATCCATGTAGTTATTTATAAGGTCACCCATAACTGTGTTGTCTGAGCACCTACATCTCCCCAACAAATAGGGACAAGTTCTCTAGTGGCAGGAGACTACGGTGTTTCCCCACATGCCATCAAAATAGGGTTCCAATTTTTTTACTATTTGGAATTTTCCACCATTGCTGTGGATCATTGTGGAGGTTAAAGGGAGGAAGAAATTAGCTGAGCAAAAGGTTTTGACTGAATTTGCTTCAACTTTTGGCCTGCTCCTGTGCTCCAGCTTATGATCAAAGGCTGAAACACTTATTTTGGAATAAGAAAGTGGTTTGACCCAATACTTAAGTCTTTAAGCACCAGGCTCATGCATAAGGGTCCTGAGAGTTGACAGAGACAAAACCACTATTTCAGGACCCAGATTAGACATGTTTTACATTTACCAAAAAATAATGCATGAAATGCAAAATTTTCACATAAAACACGGCATTTCATGGTTTGCCTTTTGCTTCCTTGTGATTTGTACAGGGCTTTAATTATCATGCATATGAAAACAATAACTCAGTGCCACCAGCATTAAGAAAACAAAGCACAACATTGTACATTAAGTGAGTAGTTCACTAAACAACTTTCGCCAGACAGATTCTAGTGGCTATGGGCCCAGATCCTCAAAAGTACTTAGGTGCCTAACTCCCATTGAAATCAACAGGAGTTAGGAGCCTAAATATTTTTGTGGATCTGAGTCTAAGGTCTATATCTAGACAATTGGATATAGATCTAAATATTTTGCTCCCTGAAAAGGAGTATCAACCAGAGTGTGAATCTGCTCACACTCTAGTTTGTACTACCCTGTTTTGCAGATTTTCAGCTCATCAAAATAATTCAGGCCAAATGCTGGCTGTGTATTTTGCTCCTGTTCAGGAGACAGCACTGGCAAATGCAGACAATACTATATCAGCAGTTCAACTTTCACCAAAGTCCGCTGTCTTGCCAATGCAAGACGCAACCACGCTGATAATACATCTTCCAAACCCAGCCTGCAACCTTTGGCTTGACTCCAAAGCAGCTGGCTCAACAAGCCTTGGATTTCTGCCCAAACTGCTCATGTTCACCAGAGATGAGCTGTACCCGCCAGTAGTGTGTGTGTGTGTATGTGTGTGTGTGTGTGGGGGGGGGCAACAGAGTGAGGGCAGTGACTTCAGCAGATGTTACTGAGCGTGCTCAGTTCATAGGCGCATGCTCAGTAGAAGCCAAGCAGCAAATCGGGGGGGGGGGGGGGGGGGGGGAGAGGCGTGACCCCACATGCCTCACCCCCACACATCACCCCTGATCTTCATCCTCCACTGTCTAATTCCAGTAATTTAAAGGTTTATGTTTTATAAACTCTGTGGATGACAAAAGCTATTGAAGAAATGCAGTGCCAACGTGTGCAATTTTATCGCAAATCTTGCAATATTAGGTGTTTTTCTTAAACCCTCAGCTCTTGGACTCAAGTGAATATGTGAGATTCTTGGCTTTCATGTTAAAAAAAAAAGTTTCTAGCTCTTATGGTTGCAGAAAAAAAGCTTGAAAATACAAACTATGTACCTTAAAGGCTCAGAAACCAGAAGGCAAATAAAAATAATCCCTTAAAAAAAAAAAAACATGAGTTTTAAGCCAATCTAATGATTTTGGGGGCCTGAATCATGACTTTTGAACACTTGGACTTGACAGTACCATAAATAACAATGTATAGATATCAACAACCATAGAGTATTTCAGTGGTAGGCCTGAACCCAAAGCTCAGATCTTATCACCACCAAGCTCTAAGAAAGTTCAGTTGGGATTTGAATTTTGCAGCTGGTCGCTACTTCTAAAATGGGCTGACCCCAAAAAAATACACCCAAACCTGAATTTGGGGCACTTTGGCTCCTGAGCCGAGTTTTTAAGATTCTGGGTCCATCTCTAGTATTAATGTGAAACCAGGTAAAACTTGGCCATTTCAGCTGAGTTTTGTTTTGATGTTTGGATTCATTTGAACCTGAAACTCCAAGTGAAACTGGACAGGGATCCCTGTAAATCCTTATTGGCATTAAGGGTTTTAGTGCTTTTGCTTTGGTTTTAACCCTAAAATGTACTAAAGCCCTTTGTACCAATAAGGATTTACAGGGATCCCCTGGGTCTGATGTCTTCATAATAGTGCACATGTGAGGTCTCTATCAACAGCCAGTAATGCACTTGTTGTCCTAATCATTGCGAGATGTATGTATGGATGATATTTAAGGAGTTATGTATCTATACTGAAAACTATGTTCTTACGAAATGGGAGTTCAGACAGATCATCATTAGGTGGCAAACGGGTTCTGTTCAGGCAGGGGGTAGTAGATGCTTAACTCTGGCTGTGTATTGTGTGGCTTACAATGTAAGTCTATTTGCATTACTGAGCCTGTTGCTAATGAAGAGATTGTGAATTCACATGAGATAAGATCTGAAAGAAAAAACAAGAACAAAATGGGGGCAAGGAAGTGTCCTGTTTACCAGTAAAGACAATAGATTTTTGGGGTATTTTTTACTGGGCATACCGAGTGACACCTGAAAGGCTCCTTGAGGATACCAACTCTCAGCATGTGCTCTTTTATGAAAAGAGGGTCAGCACCAACCTGGCTGGAAAATGCTGTGTAGACTTTGGGTGAGATGAACGGCATTAAACAAGAAGGTATCTTGTTAATTAAGTCTAAGCCAGTGATATTCAGGAGCCAAATCAGCAATCGACATTACCCAAAAGAACCACAGTAGTGTGAATTCATTGTTTCATTTACTATATATTCATATTTAAACACTATGACAGGGTAAATATTTAGCTATATAAATATTTCCAGTCTCACAGCAAAATGACTGACCAAGTATTAATATTTTATCAACTACAATTGTAGTGACAGAAATCAATGTTATTTAAGCCATGCTTATTCAGAATGATGTGTTATCCAAACTTCAAATGATGATCCTTACCTGTGTGGCTGTCAGCTAGATACGGAGCACTCCTTCTCTGAAACAAGCGCTGTGAAGTTGGGCTCTAGGCTGGAGACAGCAGTTCAAAGGCACTCTTGTGTGTGTTGTGGTTAACTGGTTAATAACATAGTAAACATCTGGATTTGTTAATAACTTAGATTGGTTAATAATGAAATCACACAGTGTTTTAATA
The DNA here is from genome assembly GCF_013100865.1 of Trachemys scripta elegans. NCBI lineage: Eukaryota > Metazoa > Chordata > Testudines > Emydidae > Trachemys > Trachemys scripta. The sequence continues at coordinate 205,911,515 of NC_048299.1, forward strand.
TCATGAACTATGAAGAGCTGTAGGAGACACATTAATAGCCACTTGGGGCTCCTAGGCCTTGGTCTGAGTATCACTGGTCTAGGCTTTAAAAGGCACATTATGATTTTCTTTTACATGCAACCATTTGTTTCTAATACTTGGACTTGCTACTTCTCTAATCCCTATACTTTATTAGCCCCCTAACTCACACAATCCCGTTATGTAAACATTTACTTGTTTTCACTAATACCATCTCTAAGTGATGTGTGCTAAATGAAGTGGTGATCTGAAGGAAAACTGTAAGCTGGGATGCACTGCTTCTTTGGGAGCAGCTAATCTGTGAATTCTGTGAGTGTCCAGTGGACCAGAGGCCGGACACTCCAGAGAGGTCAGAGGGCTCGGAGGGGAGTGCTTGTGTTGTCTCGGCCTATTGGAGTTGGGGAGCGGAGCCCTGGCAGGCACAGACAAGGGTTCCTCACCCTAAGGGTAAGTGGTAGCGAGGTGCCTGAGTACCCCTGGGAAGAGTCATACCCTGTGACACCGAACTACTGACTGTTCGCTTAGTAAAAAACCTGACAGCTTCCTAAACGTTACCGCAACATAAAGCTTGCAATAGCTTATTGTTATCTGGTTATTTCATTGTAGTTGCAAATGTAATTTAAAATATAGGTGAGACTAACACTTCTCCGCTTCCACTTACTTTCAAACGTCATCTGCGACGTGTTTTACGTGGTCAATAACAGAACCAAAAGCCACATACCTCTAACAAGATACCTAGGCCCAGCTCCTCAAAGAGTTAGGAGCATTGATTTCAATGGGCGGTAGGCACCTACATATGTTTGAGGATCTGCAGAGATCATTTCTAAGGCCTGAGTGCTCATTTCTACTCAGGTTCTTGTACACAGCTCTGATGGCACGACAGGGACTTAAAGTGGAATTTATACCAGTATAACTGAAAAGCAGACCCAAGATCTCTTGAGGTGGGTAGTACAAGCTTACGTTGTGATCCCAGGCAAGTATTTTAAATCTCTCTGTGCCTCAATTCCCCATTTGTAAAAGAGGGTAATAATAATTTCTTATCTCACCAGGATGTTGTGGGGCTAAATTAATTATCAGAGGTGCTCAGATACAAAAGTGATGAACACCTTAGAAAAGTCTGTACGTAAATATTCAAGTTAATTCTAGGTATGCCAACTTCTGCTTCTCCTAATTTATACAAACAGTCACTCATTTATTAGTAACATGGCAAAACTTATGTTTAAAAAACACACATTGCAAGAGATAGAACCTCTGCTTGATAATCTTGTTGAAAACTCAATGAGGCTCAGAAAACAAGCTAAAAATAAAACTATTATCTGCTTGCAAGACCCCTGGCACTTTCAGGTAGATAATGTATTCTTCAATTTGTCTCCTGCAGTCTTGTGCAGTATTTCTGTGTGATAATACTAGAAAATGCCTTCCATCCTAGAGGCACATGCACTTCAGTGGTGAAGTTTTGATTTGGAATGGGCCCACAACCTAACTTCCCTTATTGTGCCCACAAGTTCGTAGGTCACTTACGTGTATACGTGGTGGCTGGCATTGAGGTATCCAGATCGTGCCCAGACACCAGGCAGTTAAACGTATGAATGGCATCAGTTTGTACCCAAACACAATTGCAGGTGTGAAATTGAAGTGGCCACAATTTGCAGGTGCAGAAAGGTAGCTTGGATTTCAAAATCTAGCCCCTAACTCACACAATCAACTGGAGGGATCTCCTTACTTCTCAGTATAGATTGAATAGCAGAGTGCTGTACTGGAGGTCTCTTCTGTTGCACTGGGTGCACTAATTGCATTTCCTTGGGGACTTCCAACCAATTAATGATCAGGCCTGACTTTTCCTAGTTGTGAGATCTGATAGGACAATGTCTTAAAGCGATAGGATTGAAGGGAAAAATTATTGTTTGGGTTCCATAATGATCCACTCTTCATGTTTGACCTCCCTTTTCCCCTGAACTAAAACTATGCACATTTACAATTGAATTAACGTTGCTGTATTCTAGGTCCTTTTCACCACTATTGAAACTAGAGATGGGCCTGAATCAGAACTACAGAGGCAAAGAATCTTGAATTTAGGAACATCATCTACCTGATGCATTGGAAACACAGCTGGTAGATTAGGGAAAGTTTGAATCCAGATCCAGGTTCAAACCTCCAACCTCTGGACATAATCAACGCTGAAAAGTGCAAATCTGAACTTTGCTGTTGAGGCCCATCTCTAGCTGTAACAACTGTGGGAGAGGGAAGATACTGTACCCTTTGGTGGCATGAGAAGGCCAAAAATTGGGGACTTGGCCTAACTTCCGTTCTTGTGCCCTTCCACTGCTCTGTGAACTAACATGATAATAATAATTTTGGCCTTTATAACCTACAGTACCATGACTAATGCATGAATCCAGAGCTCCTGCTTCCCATGTCCCTACTCTAATCAGGGCATCATTCTGCCTTCTAACCTTCCCCAAAGGCTGCACGTTGGGATGCTACTGCTCCTGAGAGAGCAGGAAGGGGTTACGTGAGAGAGCCTTAAGGTGCTCCCACCCCACACGGGGTGTGAACGTGCTATATCTGGTAGCAGAACTGAATATTTTCAGAATCAAAGAACAACACAGAGCCTGCACTTTTGGCTGTCTGTAAAAGAAAGTGCTGGCCCCAAGCCCTGGCAGCTGGAATGCAGAAATGCAAACTGAAAGGAACAAAAGCTTGCCTCCTTTCTCTTCCCTTTATCTGTTTATTCAGTTAGTTAATCTGGTCTGTGGGCGGTGTCTATTCTGAGTCAACCCCAAGCTACTGTAACCTTTAATAAGACAGGAGCAATAGCTATGCACTATGGACGCTTATTACACAGCCAACACCAGACTACTAGTATGCTTTTTAAAAAGATCGATGCAGACTAACAATTTACAGGGTACACAAGGATATAGCTCAAATCACAACAGGGTTGACTCAGTCATCCATCCTTTCAGGGTAGATGCATTGAGTGACATGTAGTTTACTGTGTGTGGGTCGTGCAGATCAGACCTTAAAAAGAGAGGTCACGGCCCTTTTCCAGAAGTGCAGGGTTGCCTGAACATCTTAGGCTAACACTTCTTTTTCTTTTGCTGTTATACAGTGTGCTGCCCTCCATGCCAAAGGTTACTACCAACTAGTGGTACAAAGAGTTTTGTTGGCATAAATATAACTGTGAAAAAGAGAGTGCTTATTGTTTATTATGGCCATGATTCATACACAGCCAGGGCAGTGCTGATGAAGCAGTCACACTTGGGGTAGAGGTGTGTGTGTGTGTGGGGGGGGGGGTATTATTCAATAGGAAAATTATAACACTACATCATAAGTCTTCAAAAACTCACCATCATTCAAAAGACTGCATCGAGTTATCAATTAACAGGAGGAACGTTATTGTGCAACAGTATTTAGGAATACAATAGGGATTCAGTCCAGGCCACCTTCACCTTCTGGCGTTTCTACAATCAAAACAAAAAACAAACCAGGTTGCTAACTCTATTCTTTATAAGTATAAATGTATGCTGGAATTTGGCTGAGGTAAGGTAAATGTCATCCAAATATTAACACTTTTTTTTTTCTTTTCAGTTTGAGAAAAAAAAAAGGCATGCAGAATTGCTTAGCCAACCAACTGGCTGCTGCTCAAAATTATAGGGACAGATATATAAAAGAGCTCAGCACCTCCCATTATTCTTAGTGTTCTCAATGGGAAGTGCTGGATGCTGAGTTCTGGCCACTTCATATAGATGCCTATGTTGGAATGGAGCTCTTTTGAAAATCTAGCCTATGGTGTCTTGCCTGCTAAGGATGTTCATTCAGAAGAAGTGCAAATAGGGGCTTGCTCTCACTTTCCACAGAGCTCAAATTTCTTGTCTCCCACTTGTAACCTCACCTACATCTCTGCTTTAATTCCTTCCTGAACTCTTCCCAAGTTTAGCCTCCTTATTCCTTTCTCCTTTGTATACATTTCTAGTCCCAGTTTCTGCACCCTGTTTGGTCATCCCTTCCACTTGAAACTACCTTCTTTCCCTTGTGCATTAAAAAAACCTCCTGCTCATCACTTAGGTCTCTACCTTAGAACATATTTCTCCCAGGAAGCCTGGCAGTGATGATCCCTCAGAGATATCTGCCTTGTTTCCAGCCTGGATCTCCCACCTGTGCATTTATTGTCTGTTTTTGATTTAGACTGCCAGGCCTTTGGGGCATGGCCTTAAAGGGACTATGCTCAGTAAGTAATTACAAACAGCAGGTCAGTTTTCATATTACTTTAGATTAGATCAAGAGGCCAGCACCTGGGGGCATAGTTCTGCTTGGTTTGCCTTTCCATTCTAGTTTTTCCACCAAGCAAGATGGACATTTTATAAATGTGAACTTTGAATACAATGCTGAATAGGCATCTCCAGAAGCAGCAGTAGCACTTCCTGCCATTCACCGCTCGGTGTTGCCGTCACTAACCCAGTGTTACCAGTCTCCGTAACAGACACACACACACACTCATATACCCTGCGATTTGGAGGAGCTTTACTTGCCTCCTCCACAAGAAGCTCCTCCTGATGGCTCAGAATTTCAGGCTGAGCTGTCACTGATGCTGCAGTACTTCTTTCTGCCACTAGATGCCACTGGTCACCTGAGCTCCTGGAGTCGGGCTGAAGTGCAGGCGGCCACCATCAGAGGATGCTGTAGAGCTAGTGGGTTTCCCTGCTGCAGGGCTAGTAAGCAGCAGAGCTTGGGACAGCAGTTAGCCACTCATTCAATCGCCATAGAGTGCTACACTGGGGAGGAGCAAAGGTGCACAAGGGGGTGGGGCAGAAAGGAGGGACCATGTGCATCCTCCCTCCAGCTCAACTGCACCTTCCCTGGCCTCCACTGCTTCTGGGATCCTACATGGGGGCAGGAGAAGAGGCAGGGACAGTATAGGGGAAGGGACCAAGGACAGTATCCTGAACGGAGAAGCAGCAGACAGAGGGTCAAGGGTCTGGGGTGTTGAGTAGGGAGCTGCAGCCAGTCACTGGGGTGCAGGATGGAAAGAACTGCTGGGCACAGGAAGGTGCTGAGAATGCTCTTCCCAGCTGCCAAAAATAAAAGAGGAGCCAACCCTCCAATGCACATGCATGTTTTTGGTACAGATCTGGTTGAGTTTCCTGAACTGCTTGCACACAAAAAGGGCAATACCCATGAGAGCTCAACATCCAGAAAGCTGATCAAAAGGAAATGGGATTTTAAGAGATCTCAGGATTGGTAAGCCACGCTCATAATTTGTGGTCCATCTTCTGATAATTGTTTTTGAACTTGCAATGTTGGTAAGACTGTTAGCCTTCTGTCCCTCTGGTAATATACATGAGGATACGTGATTCAGCTGCTGCCCAGCTTACCTCTTTTGCACCGGCTGACTTGCCCCCCATGCTGCCTGGCTGTCTGATCCATTGTTCTTTTTCTGCTGCTTAATTTAACAGTTCAGAATCTAGCTGTAAACATGTACTTTTGCACCCAATCAAATTTCCAATTTTTTTATTGGGGAATGTTCACTCTCCAACCCTACCTCTTTTTTTTTTTTTTTTAATTAAAGATGCACCACATATCTGGGAGACTCAGCTTGTGTCAGTCATCAGAACAACCGCCTTTCATCTATGGCTAGCAATGAAGAGATTGATGCATATCTGACAGGAAGGGGAACAATCTACACCTCTGTAATATCTCAACTGGACTAATATAACAGGTTCCATGTGATTGCAACTTGCCCACCTTCTGGGATGAGCCGACAAGAGAGAATACCAGTTTTGCTCCACTCCTGGCATTGGCTGCATGTCGGCTCTTGGGAGAAATTGAAGATAGTGGTTACTATATATGAAGCCCTAAATTGTACTGTCTCCAGGGTACTTTAAGGATGCATCACTATTTCTTAACTCCATTTCTCTGGAATGCAGGCAATCACTGCACGAAGGGCGAAGCTTGCGGAAGCTGGAATCCGTGCTCCTGGTAACAGCCCCAACCCTCTTCACTCCCTACAGAAGTATGCTTAAATATGAACATGGTTACAGTTAAGGAGAAGCTGCGAGACACTCCTTTTTGCTCAGGTTTTCCCATCAACTTCAACTATGAAATTTTGGATTGCTAGCTGACGGGTCACATTACAAGCTGTGAGCAGCAGTGGTGCATGATTTTCCCACCTCTGGAATTAAACTGCTTCTTTTTATGCCTGCTTGTCTTGTTCTGTGGCTGCGTGGATATACGTATAGGTACATGCATCTATATTTTGGCATGGGAAAGAGAGGCAGAGTTAAATAATATTGGTTTCAGGGGTAAAAGAAGAGCAGGCCCTGAATACACAAGAAAGGTCCTGAGGTTCTTTTACCTATGCAGATCTATGTGTTCTACCACATCTGTCGCAGCCTCATAATAAAGACAATGCTGCTAAACCTTCAAGTGTGTGCTGGTTTCTCCTCAGTTCTGCTAGAAACATTGGAAAGGATCCCACTTAGGGAAAACTGTAAACTTTCACTGCTTCACCGCTTTCCCAAAATGCTTTTTTGCTGCCAAAGTTTCAAGCACAAGATTCTTGTGCAAACAAGGTTTGCTTGAGTCTGTTCTGACTTTGGTGCTAAACTGATTGCATTGTAGATGATCTTGAAAGTCAAATGAAAGTAGAGGAACTGCAAAACAGCATGATTCTGCACCCAACTGCAAACTATTTGGGAAGGAAATAGTTTCAAACTGACAGAGGGTGGCCTGATACCCTAAACTTCACAAGGACAAAAGCTTCTAATCATGTAAAGAGCTTGCATTGCTTATTTGAGTAGAGGAAAAAAAAGAAATGAACCACCCTCCTGGGATGTGATGTTCTATTAGCAGATATTACCATCCTTGTTTTTATCCACTCCTATGCCACAAACCATGAACCTGTGCTCTATGTCCTCAGGTACTCATTGGTTAATTTACTTGTGCAGCATAAAACAACAAAAAACAATACATTACACAACAGTACAACCAGAATAAAGAGCTGCACTATTTCTTGGTGGTTTTTTAAATTTTTATTTCTTCTTAGCCATGTATAACATGAAACAACAGGTGAAGTTCTGTCCAATACATTAATAAATCTTATGAGGAAAACTAAATTAATTAAAACAAATTAACAAGTACAATAAAATATTAATACCTCTGAGTCTCCACAGCTTATTTAAAATGAATCAATACACAGTTAATGGGAAGCCGAGCTCCTGTTTCTTTATGAGGCGTATGAAACTAATATCATCCAATTCTCAAGCTGTTAAATCTCTTTCGCACTTTTTAGATGGAACTAAATGTGTACTGGACTTCAGGCTTCTCAGCTTATTTCTGCGCAGATACTGTGGTGATGGGCACTCTAGAAATAAGGGAAAGATCTGCACTGTAACTAGAACCAGTTGGAAAATTGTAAGTATTTTCTGGAAAAAAAAATCAGAAAAACAATTTTACTTTTTTTCCCTTGGACATTTTTCATTTTCAAAAGCTAATTTTTTTTGGGGGGGGGGAAGGTTGGGGGGTTGGTTGGTAAAAAAATGGAACGCTTAAAGAAGTAATTTTTTACTTCAAAAGGTCTCTTTCATCAAAGAATTTTGACTAAAAATGTTAACCAACTCTAAATGCAACACTGTTTCATGCAGCTTTTGGTTAATAAGATGCAAAGAATTTAAACTGAGCTTAGACTCATAGAATATCAGGGTTGGAAGGGACCTCAGGAGGTCATCTAGTCCAACCCCCTGCTCAAAGCAGGACCAATCCCCAACTAAATCATCCCAGCCAGGGCTTTGTCAAGCCTGACCTTAAAAACCTCTAAGGAAGGAGATTCTACCACCTCCCTAGGTAACACATTCCAATGCTTCACCACCCTCCTAGTGAAATAGTGTTTCCTAATATCCAACCTAAACCTCCCCACTGCAACTTGAGACCATTATTCCTTGTTCTGCCATCTGGTACCACTGAGAACAGTTTAGATCCATCCTGTTTGGAACCCCCTTTCAGGTAGTTGAAAGCAGCTATCAAATCCCCCCTCATTCTTCTCTTCTGCAGACAAAATAATCCCAGTTCCCTCAGCCTCTCCTCATAAGTCATGTGCTCCAGACCCCTAATCATTTTTGTTGCCTTCTGCCGGACTCTTTCCAACTTTTCCACATCCTTCTTGTAGTGTGGGACCCAAAACTGGACACAGTACTCCAGATGAGGCCTCACCAATGCCGAATAGAGGGGAATGATCACATCCCTCGATCTGCTGGCAATGCTCCTACTTATACAGCCCAAAATGCCATTAGCCTTCTTGGCAACAAAGGCACACTGTTGGCTCATATCCAGCTTCTTGTCCATTGTAACCGCTAGGTCCTTTTCTGCAGAACTGCTGCCTAGCCACTCGGTCCCTAGTCTGTGGCAGTGCATGGGATTCTTCCGTCCTAAGTGCAGGACTCTGCACTTGTCCTTGTTGAACCTCATCAGATTTCTTTTGGCCCAATCCTCTAATTTGTCTAGGTCCCTCTGTATCGTATCCCTACCCTCCAGCATATATACCACTCCTCCCAGTTTACTGTCAGCTGCAAACTTGCTGAGGGTGCAATCCATGCCATCCTCCAGATCATTACCGAAGATATTGAACAAAACTGGCCCCAGTACCGACCCTTGGGATACTCCGCTTGATACCGGCTGCCAACTAGACATGGAGCCATTGATCACTACCCGTTGGGCCCGATGATCTAGCCAGCTTTCTATCCACCTTATAGTCCATTCATCCAGCCCATACTTCTTTAACTTGCTGGCAAGAATACTGTGGGAGACCGTATCAAAAGCTTTGCTAAAGTCAAAGAATAACAAATCCACTGCTTTCCCCTCATCCACAGACCCAGTTATCTCCTCATAGAAGGCAATTAGGTTAGTCAGGCATGACTTGCCCTTGGTGAATCCATGCTGACTGTTCCTGATCACTTTCCTCTCCTCCAAGTGCTTCAGAATTGATTCCTTGAGGACCTGCTCCATGATTTTTCCAGGGACTGAGGTGAGGCTGACTGGCCTGTAGTTCCCTGGATCCTCCTCCTTCCCTTTTTTAAAGATGGGCACTACATTAGCCTTTTTCCAGTCATCCGGGACCTCCCCCAATCACCATGAGTTTTCAAAGATAATGGCCGGTGGCTCTGCAATCACATCAGCCAACTCCTTTAGCACCCTCAGATGCAGCGCATCCAGCCCCATGGACTTGTGCTCGTCCAGCTTTTCTAGTTAGTCCTGAACCACTTCTTTCTTCACAGAGGGCTGGTCATCTCCTCCCCATACTGTGCTGCCGCCCAGTGCAGTAGTCTGGGAGCTGACCTTGTTCGTGAAGACAGAGGCAAAAAAAGAGCATTGAGTACATTAGCGTTTTCCACATCCTCTGTCACTAGGTTGCCTCCCTCATTCAGTAAGGGGCCCACACTTTCCTTGACCTTCTTGTTGCTAACATACCTGTAGAAACCCTTCTTGTTACTCTTAACATCCCTTGCTAGCTGCAACTCCAAGTGTGATTTGGCCTTCCAGATTTTGCTCCTGCATGCCTGAGCAATATTTTTATACTGCTCCCTGGTCATTTGTCCAATCTTCCACTTCTTGTAAGCTTCTTTTTTGTGTTTAAGATCAGCAAGGATTTCACTGTTAAGCCAAGCTGGTCGCCTGCCATATTTACTGTTCTTTCTACACAATGGGATGATTTGTTCCTGCAACCTCAATAAGGATTCTTTAAAATACAGCCCGCTCTCCTGGGCTCCTTTCCTCTTCATGTTATTCTCCCAGGGGATCATGCCCATCAGTTCCCTGAGGGAGTCAAAGTCTGCTTTTCTGAAGTCCAGGGTCCGTATTCTGCTGCTCTCCTTTCTTCCTTGTGTCAGGATCCTGAACTCGACCATCTCATGGTCACTGCCTCCCAGGTTCCCATCCACTTTTGCTTCCCCTACTAATTCTTCCCTGTTTGTGAGCAGCAGGTCAAGAAGAGCTCTGCCCCTAGTTGGTTTCTCCAGCACTTGCACCAGGAAATTGTCCCCTACACTTTCCAAAAACTTCCTGGATTGTCTGAGCACTGCTGTATTGCTCTGCTATCAGATATCAGGGTGAACAGGAGTGATTGCAAGGAGAGAAACTCAAGGCATATTTTGGACAGAGATAAAGTCAATCACTGTGTCAAGGCTCCTTCCCCACTCTGAACTTTAAGGTACAGATGTGGGGGCCTGCATGAAAACTTCTAAGCTTAACTATCAGCTTAGAACTGGTCCGCTGCCACCACTCCCAATGTGCTAATTCCCTTCCCTGGGTAGCCTTGAGAGACTCTTCACCAATTCCCTGGTGAATACAGATCCAAATCCCTTGGATCTTAAAACAAGGAGAAATTAACCATACCCACTCCTCTCTCCACCAACTCCTGGTGGATCAAGATCCAATCCCCTTGGATCTAAAAACAAGGAAAAATCAATCAGGTTCTTAAAAAGAAGGCTTTTAATTAAAGAAAAAGGTAAAAATCATCTCTGTAAAATCAGGATGGAAAATAACTTTACAGGGTAATCAAACTTAAAGAGCCCAGAGGAATCCCCCTCTAGCCTTAGGTTCAAAGTTACAGCAAACAGAGGTAAACAGCCTAGTAAAAGGCACATTTACAAGTTGAGAAAACAAAGATAAAACTAACACGCCTTGCCTGGCTGTTCTTACAAGTTTGAAATATGAGAGACTTGTTCAGAAAGATTTGGAGAGCATGGATTGATGTCTGGTCCCTCTTAGTCCCAAGAGCGAACTCTCCCCAAAAACAAAGAGCACAAACAAAAGCCTTCCCCCCACCAAGATTTGAAAGTATCTTGTCCCCTTATTGGTCCTTTGGGTCAGGTGTCAGCCAGGTTACCTGAGCTTCTTAACCCTTTACAGGTAAAAGGATTTTGGAGTCTCTGGCCAGGAGGGATTTTATAGTATTGTACACAGGAGGGCTGTTACCCTTCCCTTTATAGTTATGACACACTGCTACAACCTTTTCTTGAGATTTTAGAGTATGTACAGGGTCTCATTGTCCACTTGATCAGTCCAATTTTACATTGGTGGGTTTCCACTGGTTTCAGTGGAATTACCCTGGCATAAAACGAGATAAACAGTGAAGAATCAGGCCCTATAGTCTTTAAACAGCTTGAACTGAAATAGGCATTGGATCTTTTCTGTCATTTAGAATACTCCCGCCTGTTCTATTCTTATCTGGGTTTATAAAGCACTCAAGAAAGCACTGAGCTTGAGAATTTCCCTGTTCAAAAGGGCACCAGTTTCTCTGCTTGTGCTGGTGTTTTGTCTGAGTAAGAACTGCAAGACTTGGCTGTGAGTTGGCTCATGATACAAGTTTGAACTTTTAAGATATAAGTTGGTAAAAAGAAAAAAAACATCTTGGATTTTCTTCTCTGAAGAAAGTATTTTCTTTATGTTGAGATTGCTGAAGTATTGATACAGAAGGAGCATTCTGATAGTAGGTGGCAGCCTTCTCTTTTAATGTGAAAATTATTTAACACACATTGGGTGAAATCCTGGCCCCCATTCCAGGCCCTGTATCCAGGTAAAAAAGGCTGGAGTGGCGTAACTGGGCTATAAAAATCATGGATCAGGGCAGAGGAGGATTCTCCCAGAGCAGGAACTAGTCTATAAGGCTGTTTATTGAGGACAATTTCACCAACTGCGGTGTAGGTTGGGGTGGGGAAGGATGGTAGGAGGAATATGTCAGGGGAGGAGACACTGGCCATCTCTAGATGGCTGCCATAACTTAGACAGGTCCCCAAGTCTCTCTAACTTATGCTGGGGGCCTCTCCAACCTCTGGAGTAGCCTAGGACCAGAAGGGCACAAAGGTGGCTTAAAGCCACCGTGACAGAGTGCTGGGAATCAGCAACTGAACCAGCACTCTGGTCACTCTTTAACCAATTAGGGCCCTGGGGAGGGTCTAATGAAGGAGAGGTATTCCTGATTACCAGCTCAGATTGGGGTTGGGTAGCTAATTAGTCCATTAACAAGGAGACAGGATAAAAGATCACAGGAAGGAAGTGCACAGAGGGAGAAGTAGAAGAGAAGGGCAGGCTATTAGGGCCTGATTAAAAAGGAGTTCTCTGGGAGGAGACATCTTTTCTCTCTCTGCCTCTGGAGAAGGGGTAGTAAAACAGGAGAACATTGTAAATACTGTGACTGCACTAGTATGTAGAAGGTGGTGGACTGAAACGCCATAAATAAATTGCCCAGTAATATCTCCAGAAGAGAGAGAGTATCTCCACAGTCCCCCAGTGGTCTGTGAAAAGCAAAGAGGATTGGAAGAGTGGGTTCCCTCTCATGGCTATCTTAGCCCCTTCCTCACCTGGCTGTGAGTTCTGTGCTGCCCCTCTTAGAAATGCAGCACAGAAGGGGCACTCTTCTGGGGACTTTAATGGGGCATTTTACTAGAACACTTTTTACTGAAGGGGCTGACAGACAGACAGCTCACAATAAGAAAGAAAATAAGAAGAGTTACCTACCTGTTCTGTAACGCTTGTTCTTCAAGATGTGGGTGCAGACATGTATTCCACTCAGGTGTGTTCACGCCAAATGCGCCAGCATGGGAAATTTTTCCTTAGCAGTACCCCACAGAGTGGTGCCTGTGTCCGATGCCTCCTTGTGGCCCCTCCCAAGGCTATGCAAGGGCAGTGCCTCCCCACCTCCCCTTAGTTCCTTCACACCAGAGAAGCTGGCTGAAGACTCTGATGGAGAGGGGATGGAAGGTGGGTTGCAGAATACATGTCTGCACCGTCATCTTGAAGAACAACGGTTACAAAACAAATAAGTTCCCGTTTTCTCTTCCAATGGTTGCAGATGTGTATTCCACTCAGGTGACTCCCAAGCAGTGCAGTTCAAAGGTGCGAGCGGAGTCTGCTTGAACAACAATCGCAGAGGACCAAGTAGCAACCTTACAAGTGTCTAGTTTGGAAACATCCTGAGGAACATCAGTGACCTGGCTTGAGCCCTCAAATAAGCTGAGAGCATCTGTGGAGAAAGCAGACCAATACTGTCTCATTGTTTCCTTGTACTCCCGCCTGTATTCAAGCGTTGTCTCTCGTCTTTTACTTAGACTGTAAACTCCTTGGGGCAGAGAGTTGTTCTGTGTTTGTACAGCATCTAGCACAATGGTGGCCTGGTCCATGACTAGGGCTCCTTGGTGCTACAGTAATACTACTACTATTAATAATATAATGTCTATTTGTGCCTGGTCATTTTTTGGGGGTTGTTCTTTTGCCTGCCTCGAATGGTTTAATCTTGCACAAGGAGTGTGCATGTGTTGTGTGGAGCAGAGGCTATGCCTTTCACACTCCCACTGAAAATGTTATGGCAGAGAGACACAACCCTAAACCATACCAGCACTTGTAGATGCTTGAAAAACAAGCCATTTCTTTGACTTTTCTCTTCTAATCTAACCTCTCTATCTAGGAGCGTATATGATCCTTGGTACACTAGTATTTTACTTTCTTGCAAGTATTTCAAAATTATGGGACAAATCCTGGGGCCCACTTTGGTCACTGTAACACCAACAGAGCACAAAGTGACCTGAAATCTGCCTTAAAGGGACATCCTGGGATTCCTCCTTGCTAGAGAGATCCTGCACTGACGTAAAGATGAGAGAACTGGCTTTATGCCAGCCCCTCCAGCCCCATGCCCTGTAGAAGGTGCGTTATGTCCATTTGAGGGCAGAGAGGAGCATTGCTGCGGCTGGAATTTCTGCAATTCCTGGCCAGTAAGGGCAGTTCTAGCTTGTGTAAATTAAAGCAGCCCAATGGTAGCTTTAACTTGTACCAGCCCTGGATCAGGAGAGGCAGAAAGGTGGCATAGGGTTCACCTTTCCCTCTCCTTTCTAGGTGTAAGTCTAAAGGTTTTCATGGATTATGGAAGATTTTGTTTAAGATAAAAGCTTGTGCTGCAAACGCTCAGCAGGCACCGTGCTTTTGAAAATAATGGCTCCATTCCAGGGTGGTTGATTGTTCCTATTTAAAAGGAATAATCCCGATTATTTTTAATCCAAAAGGGGAAAAAAAAGTATTTTCTTACTCAGTCATCTCTTCAAATGCATTTCATTGGGGGTTAAAACTGTATCTCTATTTCCTCCCCAAATGTCTTTATTAATAGCCTTCAAGTATTGGCATCCCTAGGCGATGTACAGATGCAGCTCTGGACATGCTAGGGGCTTCATGGCACTCAAGGAGATAAGACAGTTTAGTTTAACACAACAAGAATGATTCCAGCCTCAAGTCCCAATCAAAGAGATTTACAGCTGTTTTAAAAAGACAGTAATGTTGACTTGACTGGTGAAAGAATGCATGAAACTGCACTCAATAAAAGATTTGGTATTAACAAGTAAATAAAATTTTGGAAACACAATATATAGATAAACTGTTCTTTCTTTTTTTTTTTAATTAAGGTAGTATCCTAATTCTAAGACATTAAACGTTTGTGCTTTTGAGGTTAATAGTCAGTTCCCCACAAGAAAGACATATCCTCTAGTTAAAACAATTAGCAAAACAGACAGTGAAAAAGATAATCTTTGTCACCATTTAGGCCCAATTGAATAGATTTTGGCCCTAATATTTGACAATGCACAAACCCTATTCTCTACTTTTCCTTACAGGGCTTCTTTTCTGTGCTGACTTTGTTGTCCTTTATTTATTTTAAGGCACAGCCTTGTAAGATCCTTCCTGCTCAGGACATTACTGAATCAGGCCCTACATAGGGCATTAAATAAATGCAGGAAGAGCTGTTCTGCTTTTAAAATGGATGAAAGGAAATTAAAAAGGCAATTCCACCCCTTGTAACTGGTGGATCTACATATATGCTACTGAAGCGATCATCTGCAATCTGCATCAAGTAATTACGGGTTGCCTCACCTGACTGAACTCCATGTGTTGACACAGACTGGTGGGAGGCACACCTTTCCTTATGTGCTGCTGGTGCTGCTGCCTAGGGAGAGCAGGGGGAGGGGGAACTGATCATGTTTATTCCTTCACTACGAGGCGCACAACCTGCTGAACAGACAGGTGCTGGCTGTGCTGATGTCCATGGGCAATGAAGCCTGGTGGTCCTAGTAGCTGACATCTATATCTCGAGCTATCTGGATTTTTAAACTGATACAACATGAAGAATGTCACTCTCTGTTACTGTATAGCTGTATCTGGTGGATATCCTTTAAGCACAATGCCTTGACCACGTCTGCCCTCCTTTCCTCAGCTGATGGATTGTGCCATTATGGGGAGGGTAGTGTTGTGAAATCTTTTGGTCCTTTTATTTAGCCTCTAATTCAAATGCTCCCAGTCATAGTTCTTATTAGAAACTTTCCCAAATACTAGAACTAGTCTAGCTGCTGTTCATTCGCCAGCTTTAAAATGCTGCTAATGTTCTCCTCTTTCTTAGGGCCCAATCCTACCCCCATTATAAGCAATGGGTGTGTGTGTTTGCCATTCATTTTAGTGGAAGCAGGACTAGAAATGTATTATTCTATAAAGGCTTTATCCTGTGATGGGCTGTGTGCTCAATTCCCACTGCAGTCAGCAGGAATGGAAGGTACTATGCAGCCCAAGGGATCAGACCCTACCTCTGTATTTCATTTTTGTTCCCTTCAAAATGCCTCTGAGCAGATACTAAAGGCATATCAGCAATCTGTTTGGTCCGAATTTTAAATGATGTATAAGCAAGGTGGTTTTTTTTAAAATCTAACACCAATAGAAATGTTCCTGCACTATTTTTCAAATTCCAGTGAAAAAAGGTGCCTTTACATCAATATACATCCTTCTGCAGTGTTTGAACCCCAAATATTGGAGCAGTAAGAACAAGACCATGACTATAAACAGAAGTGAAGCCAATCTGATTGATTTTCATTGCCCAAGCACTATTGAGGAAGCAATTAAACTGACTATACACCAAAAGAGTTGTACAAAGCAAATTATCTTTTTCACATATGGTTATTTTAGGTAGCAACTGAAACAACATTAGGCAAAACATTTTCAATCTGGTGCAGGTATCAGAGTCCATTTCAGACAGACAACACTTTCTAATTTGGGGTTTCCATCTGTCAAGTCAGTCATTACCACCTGAAGTCAACACTGGTATATGACAATGTCTTTGTGTGTGTACTGAGAGGTGTGACATTTCTAGGATAATCCCAGACTTTTATATTTCTGTCCACACAGAGACTGTTGAGTGTTAATTGGAAGTTAAAATCCTGAGGAAAAGCTGGATCAATTGCATGACAATTCATAAATGCTATTCCAGCTCACAAACTGTTTTCAAACAATGTTGTCGTCAGTGCTCTAGAAACAGCCTGCAAAGTTCTGGCATAATTCTAAGTACACTGAGGTACCTTTAAGAAGTATGTGTCTATACCCAAAATGTGGATTCTGGTAATGTACAGGAATTCATAGACTAGTAAGTATCCTAATAATAGATAGAAATAGTAGGTAATCCAATATCTGTTAGGTTTAGAGAAACACTATCATGTTACTTAAAAAAATAGAATTTAATTCTTTTTTAAACTTTGTTGTTTGCTAGATCCTTTTAGACACTTGGAGACATACAATATTGATAGAGAGAGGCATTCCCCCCCACCCCTTCATTAAATATTAATGTTTTCTCTCTCACTGAATTTCTTTTGGAAGTTAGCTACAGTGAAATTCACTCCAGTATGGAGAATCCATACATGGTCTTGTACACCATATAAACCCTGTGGTCAGGGCTTATGTGGTCCATAAGGTCTTGAGCTGCTTGTCTACACAGGGGCAAATTTCACCCTTAAAGAAACATGGCAGTGTTACATTACTTTCTTGCCTGTGAAGAATATGGCTAGACACACTAAGAACCAAAATTTTCAAAATTGGATGCCTAAAGTTAGGCACCTAGGCCCAGATCCTCAAAGGGCGTTAGGCACCACCTTTGAGAATCTGGCCCTGGTTTCATATTTAGGCAAATAAGTGGCAAATAAGTTCAGAGGAATTCAGTAGTTGTAACTCCTACTGGTTCCCCTGGGAGTTGCAGATGATCAGCATCTTTGAAACATCAGATTCATATTTAAATATGTTAGATGCCTCATTTTCAGTTCCCAAGTTTGAAAACATGGGTCTGATTGAGTATTGGCCTGCTAAACCCAGGGTTGTGAATTCAATCCTTGAGGGGGCCACTTAGTGATCTGGGGCAAAAAAATCAGTACTTGTTCCTGCTAGTGAAGGCAGGGGGCTGGACTCAATGACCTTTGGGGAGGGATAGCTCAGTGGTTTGAGCATTGGCCTGCTAACCCCAGGGTTGTGAGTTCAATCCTTAAAGGGGCCATTTAGGGATCTGTGGGAAAAATCCATCTTGGGATTGGTCCTGCTTTGAGCAGGGAGCTGGACTAAATGACCTTCTGAGGTATCTTCCAACCCTGATATTCTATGATGAGATTGTTTTGGCCTTTTTGATAAAACACCAACTCCCAATGATGCATAAGTGGGATCTCAATATGGAAAAACAACAAAAAATGAACCCTCCTACATCAATTATGTTTAATAGCTGAGGGGGGAGGGGGAGTTGAGGAGAAAGGTAAAAAGATCAGCTATCCTTCAATAATGCTTTTAAATGAAAGTGCAGGTTTGGGATGACAAGGGAGACAAAGCCTGCAAGCGCCTTCTTATCCTATCCTGTCCAGCTGTCTCTTACCACTGCTGGCATGAAAGACATGGAGAAAGATGGGATGTTGTGAGGCAAAGAGACAGCTGCAGGGGGTGGGAGTTCAGTGGTAAGTAGGGCAGAAGGAAAGGCTGGGGTGTGGGAAAGCAGCAAGTTTTAATTGCACCTTGTAGAGAAATGCAACGGTGTTTTAGGCATTCTGGCCAATTTTAATATAAAACGAATGGCTACCTTGTGCTGCCCTTACTCATGCTGGGTAGTACCTTACTCCTCAAGGAGTCCCAGTGAAGTCAATGGAACTAATCCTGTACTAAGGCAGTATTCAGCATAAGGCATCAAAAGAATCTTGCTCTAAATTTGGGACTTATTTAATGTTCCCCATTTCAGGTGAGATTCAGATGCCCTCACTTCCACTGAGTAGTACCTTATTGTGGGAGAAGTGATTCCAATGGGACATCTTGAAGAGCACGGAATTACTCTTTCTGGGCTTGTCTCCAGTTACCGGTGGATTGATTTAGCGGGTCTAGTGAAGACCCGCTAAATCGACTGCCGATTGCTCTCCTGTCGACTCCGGTACTCCACCGGAACGAGAAGCATAAGGTAAGTTGACAGGAGAGTTTCTCCTGTCGACCCAGCGCAGCGTAGATGCCACAATAAGTCGACCTAAGGTACGCAACCCCCTAGTGTAGCATGGGCTGAATCTGGCAGTAGATTTTTATGACAGGAATGAGTCAAAAGTGGCATTTTGGCCACAGACTGCAACTGAAAGGGCACCAGGACTCATGAGAAATTAGAGGAGGAAGGAGGACAAAATAATCCGGAAAACCTCAGAAAAAAAATGTAGAAAAACTAAATTAATGACAAACTCCAAACCCAAAAGAGAAAAAACATTTATAACCTTATCCCTACTACTTCTTCTTATTTTTATACATACTATTCACAGTGGGAACTTATATTGTATAAATCATACAAAACCTGGGACTTAAAAAAAAAAAACTTTTTGAAGTCTTTTTTAAGACATTTCAAAAGAAGCAGCCATACTTCGAGTGACTACAGGGTGTGGATTGGTATTACCAGGGCCAAAATACAACCCAGTGATGTTAGTGAGGAGTCTCCATTGACTTCAATAGGCTATGAATTAGGCTCCTGGGCACTTCTTGGCTGGCTGAAGACACTCATCCCTTGGCCTCATATCCAACTGTATATTAATAAATAATAATACCTAGCTCTTATAGATAGTGCTTCACATCAGCAGATCTCAAAGTGCTTCACAAAGGAGGTTGGTATCATTATTCCCATTTTACAGATGGGGATACTGTGACAGGAAGATTAAATGACTTGCCCAATGTCATCCAGCAGGCCAATGGCCAAACCAGAAATAGAACCCAGGTCTCTGGAGTTCCCATCTAATGCTCTATCCAGTAATTCTCACTGCCATTCTGCCTCCCTGTAGTGGACTATTGCTATATTGGATGCTGTGTGTATCCAGGATCATTACTTTCAGCAAAATGCAGCTTCTGTGCTCAGGCAGACCTGTGCTGAGAACCCCATAAGAATGGCCATACTTGGTCAGACCAAAGGTCCATCAAGCCCAGTATACTGTCCTCTGACAGTGGCCAATGCCAGGTTCCCCAAAGGGAATGAACAGACAGGTTATCATCAAGTGATCCATGGCCTGTCACTCAGTCCCAGCTTCTGGCAAACAGAGGCTAGGGACACCATTCCTGCCCATCCTGGCTAATAGCCATTGATGGACCTATCTTCCATGAATCGATCTAGCTCCCTTTTGAACCCCGTTATAGTATTGGCCTTCACAACATCCTCTGGCAAAGAGTTCCACAGGTTGACTGTGTGTTGCATGCAAAATACTTTCTTGTGTTTGTTTTAAACCTGTTACCTATTAATTTCATTTGGTGTCCTCTTGTTCTTGTATTATGAGAAGAAGTAAATAACACTTCCTTATTTACTTTCTTTATATCACTCATGATTTTATAGACCTCTAGCATATCCCCCCTTAGTAGCCTCTTTTCCAAGATGAAATGTCCCAGTCTTATTAATCTCTCCTCATACGGAAGCCGTTCTATACCCCTAATCATTTTTGTTGCCCTTTTCTGAACAAATGGTCCACACTGGTGGACCATTTGAAATCAATGGGGTTCCACACACATACAGAGCTCTTGGCAGAATTGGGCCTTATATATCAATATCTAGAATGTATTGGCAATATTTGCACTTCATTGTAGAGTTGCCACTTGTGTTAGACAGCTCTTAGCACCTGCAATGTCAAAAGAATACTGTTACTGACAGAAAATGTACGTTCTGCAGTGAAAGAGCTCAAGGGGTTCATACTGTATTTAAAAATAACTTTTTATTTTGGGCATTTAAAGATCAAACAAACCCATAGCTAAAGCATTCATTCCCAAAACAGTCAGAGCTGGTATGGTTTGTACAGTGACTGTAAATTATAAAGAGAAATATAATATGAGCTTAGCAAAGACAAAAATGTTTGGTGGATTGGCAAACGTGTGTCTTCTCCCCCCCCCACCCCCCAGCAGCAGTCAGAAACATGAAGCCAGAGTCGCAGACAAGTGTTCAGAATTTTTTTTTATTCAGGATTCCTCATATCACTAATCTTTTCCACATTAGTACATCCCTTAGCCGGTTGTACCAATTAGTCAAGGTGAGCGACTCAGATTTCTTCCACGGAGCTGCAATATAACATCTGGCATCTACTAACAAATAGAAAATTGGGTTTCTGACTTTTAGATGACATTTTTCCATGAATAGCAAACTCAATAACAAGACCTTGGGGTCCAATTGCAAATCCAAGCCTGCGATAGTCTCCCTTTTGTTAAATTGCATGTAATGTTTATGAACCGCTAGAGAGTGACAGTGCAAGAAGGTGAGGGCATTTATCCACACAGCAAGCACAGTAGATGCAACTGCACAAGTTTGCTGTTGCTGGTTGGCCAATATGTGGCCTTTTCAGCAGCAGGAGGCCATCTCTAATGGTCAGTCTATCTCCATACTTGTTCAATTTCTTATTGTCAGCCTCACCAGAGCAATCAAGGTGTCTGTAATGGTGTTTTTGTGATGCAAACATCTGTCTGCTAAGAACTGGAATGAGGCCACCAGTTCAATTCACAACTGCAGATGAACCATCTTCAAGTGGTAACAACATTCAGCCAAATCCCATTAGAATCAGTGAGCTAGAGAGGAAAGTTTTACCCTTGTTCATTTGCAAAACCCTTTGATTCCGCCAAACATGGATAAAGCAGCCAAGTGATACCACTTGAAACATCTTCTATCACCTGAATTATATACATATGCTCTTTTGGGAAATACCAGTCATAACAGTTTGCAGCTGTATTCCCTGATTTTAATGTAGCTTCAAGAGCTGGCAACTTGTCTCCAGATGTCCATCCCACTGTTTGGTACGGATTGATCTGCCTTACCACAGTTATATACACATCCATGTCTCAGTCACCCTTCCTGCTATTAAAATGTTATACAAATTAGGAAGACACCCTTAGTATTTTGTGAGCTGTACTCACTACATATACTGCTCAGAAGTTTGTTATCCAGTTCTAATATGTTAGATCAATCCAGAAGATGCCTGCATTGTATACACTGGAGCATTACCAACCAGGGTAATTGAAAACCAGATTTATGTTTTTCCATTCTTAATATGCATTTCCTAAACATTTGTGCTATCACGTATAACTCAGCTTCTTTCCATTCTTGGAACTTAATACATTTTTTTGCAGATGCGAAAAAACCCTTAATTTCTTCATCATATTCAATTTTGCATGATAGTGTAATTGAACAATCGCGTGTCTACTGTACCACATTATGACCTGGTATTCTGTATATAAAAAAATTAGCAGAAAAAAGTCTGAGTGTGGCTTTACACATCATAAAGGAGCAGCGGAGAATAAAAACAATATTGTTGTTGGTTTGTCATTATTTATATGTATTACCATACCACCTAGAAGGCCTAGTCACGGAGCAGGATCTCATTGTGCCAGGCGCTGTAGAAACACTGAAGACAGTCCCTCATCTAAAGAGATTACAATCTAAGCAGTTTTGCTTCACAGTTAACCTTAATCCATGTTTGAGTTTTTTACTAAGCAGGTAATCAGTGGCTGGAATTTTCTGCCTTTGCAGGTTCTGGTAGAAACTGCTTTACTGTGATTCAAGAAAACAATTGTTAGTTGCTTTGGAATTCAACTGTATTTTGGAGTAAAACTGAGATTAGAGACTGATGATCTTCCATGATGATTCTTGCTTAAGTGGACAAGGTTAATTCTGATCATCAAATTTGTGGTCAGGAAGATATTACCCCAGGAACATTCAAATTTTTTGCTTTCCTCTGGGGCATTAAGTAGGGAATCCTTATTAGGACCAGATAGGCCTATCTCAAAAGATCAGCTTCGTATGATTGCAGAGAAGAGGTATGGTGGTCCTCAGGCTTTCAGATAGTTTTCTTCTATGTTTCTCTGTAATACTCAAGATCAAACAATTGGGAAACTGGCCAAGAATAAAAAAAAACAGAACTCCTAATGACAGCAGTGAAAGGAACAAGAGATTAATGAAAAGGGCTTATGCCTTTACAGTTCCCTTTAATGAGGTACAATGTTGGGTAACTGGTGTCATGTGTCATGTCATAATGCATCATATTCATGTTGGGTTCTGTCATGTCACAGAGTATAACAGGAGATGACAGATACAATGAGACTGTCAGATGAGGAATTTTCTTTTTTACTTGTTATTTATAAGGTTTAAAATTTACTAAACATGTTACAGAGCTGAACAAGAGGGGAAAAAGAGTCGCCACAAGACAAAGCAAGAGAGGGCAAAAGGCCAAATCCTGCAAGTCTTACTCAAATCTCAAGCAGGCTAAACTCCCATTGGCTGCATAAAAACATCAGGATTTAAGCCAATAACACCACTAGAGATGGGACCAAGATGCAGAGTCTGGATTTTGATCCCACAGCATTTGGGGTTGTTTAGATTGTGTTTTGTTTCAGCCTATTTTAGAGACAGCCATAGGAATTTGGATTCCGATGTACATTTGGATTCCAAACTCTCCGAAAGTTCAAGTGTTTTGATTCAGGCCTATCTCTAATTAATGCATACAAAAAGCTAAATCCTCACCTTTGTCAGCCAGAGCTTTGTGGAGCAGAGTGGTGGTGGAGTCCCAGGCCTGGGGCTGGCTGGGAGTTTTGAACCAGTGCACCTTAGATCAGCCGAGGAGTGCCCCACCCCCGTCACGTTGTTTGTCAAGGGCCCCAGGATACTCTGGAGGAATCCGCTGCTGCCCATTTAGGGCAACTTTAAGGTCCCTTTGCAGTGCTTCAGTGATGGACCAAGATCTGGACCAAGACTCCATTTCTTAGAACACACAGTCGCATAGAAATAGTCACAGCTTCAACAAGCCCAGCCAACACAAAGTGTTCAGCCTCAGCAAAGTCAGAAATACACATCAGTGTTTGACACCCAGCAGCATTACTCATGCTTTAGCTGGGTTAAGGATCACATACTCAGATAGAAATATTCTCCCTTCAGAATGAGAATGCCCCTGGTGCCTCTGTGGCAAAGCCCGAGCTAAATCCGGAATCCTGTATTTTCCATACTAGGAAAAAACCCAGCATTTTTCCCCTTCTTAGTCAAGCAGATAGCAGAATTATATTGTTATTATAAACAGAAGAGAAGGTAGTGACTAAGGGCTTTGTCTACTTGGTGTGGCAAAGCGCATTAGAGGGGCGTGATTTATAGAGGACTCTTTTGTTGGCAGGCTCTAAAAGGTACCAAGAGCACCAGCAGAGTCTACACAGGACAGTTAGAGTGCAACATGTTAGAGTGCTCTTCAGCTTATACCCCTCTAATGTGCTTTGCTGCGCCATGTAGACTAGCCCAAAGAGCTCGATAGTGACTTTAGGCACAGCCCTGAGCAGAGGGTGGCATGTCAGTTGCATCACCACATGAATAGCCTCAGCAAACAACCCGATTCACAATTCAGTGCCTACTACTCTGTCTTTGCTCACAGGTGTTCAGGGTGTATTTATTGCTAGTGTAGATACATGGAGGGTGACCTATACCAGGAGTAATTTGTTAGCTCCTACGCTTCTGAAAATTCTCTGTTACTTCCACAAAAGTTGTAAGAGTTAAGGGGATCCACTACAGGCTTCAGCATACAGCACTTGCCTCCAAACTTAAGGTACCCAAACCATACCATCAGATTTTTAGACAGGAATGATGCATCATAGTGACAACCTACAATGAGGTCAACTACAGTACCAAGAATCATGTCAACCAAACAAAGCTTCTACTATTGAATCAGCTTTCACTGTTCCTTCTTTCTGGCCAGATGCAATCGGACCAACCAATTCAGAACAAAAGCCATTTACTTCTATGAGTAATCTAGTTCATATTCTCTCTCTCGCCCCCTCTCTCTTTCCTCATACACACACATAATATTGGTGCAAGGTTTTGTACACAGTCACATTAAAATTTTTGTTAATCATCTAATTTAAATGCATCAAAAACAATGAAATCCTGATCTATGTATTTATCTGTCCAGAGCTTACTCCTGGATTGTGCCTAGGGAGAACTATTCCATTTTCCTATATGCTTTAAAAAAGCCAGAGACAATATCTTTCACCTCATTGTTTATAACTGATGTGCACATTTAATCAAGCAACCTTTGGACTAGATCTTTGTCTGCGGTAAATGAGAATAGTTACAAAGGATTCAATGGGGCAATGGTGATTTATACCAAGGCATCCAGTCCTTTGTCCTGTTCCTCTAACACAAACATTAACATTATAAAATTTTGAAATACCTAAAGACATTAAAAAGAATTGCATTGTAACGATTAATCAGATGTGTTGGAATATGTTACAGGGGATCCCCCGGTATATGTCTCCCCCTTATCCGTCGTTTTGTGTATCCATTGCTTATCAATAGGGGAACGTATTCCAATTCACATCAGTCCCAATCCACATATTCCTCATTTGCAACTTACTTGCTTCACCTTTTGTGTCTTAGCAACCATTGGCAGTGCCACCCCTCCCCCCCAGCACCTCCCGTCTGCCAGCAGCCACCTGGGTCACCGATCAACTGCTTCCCTTCCCTCCCAGCATCTCCTGCATGCCACTGAACAGCTGGGATGGGGCATGCTCAGAGGAAGGGGCGGAACTGGGCGGGAAGAGGTTGGGAGGGCCATTATTTCTTATGGGGAAAAATTCCCCAGTATCCGTCATTTCGGTATCCATTGCCCTTTTCAAAAACGCAACCCCGATGTATACCGGGGACCCCCTGTACACATCTTGTTATAGCCAGGGTTGTTGCAGCCATGTTGGTCCCAGGATATTAGAGAGACAAGGTGGGTAAGGTAATATCTTTTATTGGGCCGTCTTCTGTTGGTAGAGAGACAAGCTATTGAGTTTACACAGAGCTCTTCTTCAGGTCTGGCTGAATACAGGATTATCAGACCTGACAGGCAATGCAATTGTGGTTTTGTTGAAAGAAGGTTTTACTATAGCATTGTGTATCTCCACATTAGTGAACACAATAGAATTCATTTTAATCATTCATATTTTCATAGCTTGTATTATGCCAGGTGCGAATCTTACCCTTGGTGGCAAATATTTTGTCTAGACAAAAAAAAAAAAAAAACCAACACACCTGATTTGACATTAGCACCAGGTTTTCCTCCTGGTACCTAGCAGAGGGCAATCAAAGCAGCTTTCCACTCCTCTGTTCATTTGCTGATGTTCATCCTAGAACTATACTGAAGCTGCCCCTTTCTTCACTTGTGTCATGTTTTGAGTAATACAGCCTATCAGCAAGTCCTCCTCCTCAGTTATTGGCAGCTCACTTTCCTGGAATATTGCTGTAATATATCTTCAGAGCAGAACTTCACTCTAAGGCTGTTTTAGTGTAATAACATCTTAGAAAGCAGGAAGAGTGTATTATAAGAGGGAAAAAAGGAAAGGCATTGTATGACTGAAGCAAATTCTTCCCCAGAAATAACAGTTAAACTAAATCGGTTAGTATATTTATCATATGAAAATGATGTTGGCATCAGGAGAATACATCTTGACATTAAATATACATTCTCTCTCTCTCTCTACGATACTATAAAATCTTAAATGTCCACCTTTAAGAATGCAGTTTCGGTGCGGAGAAAGAGAAGTAGTACAGTAGCTATGTTGCAGAAATAAATCAAGCTTGTCTCCTCTGGAAAAACACACCACCAAAATGTACTAATACCACATGATCCTGCCAGGAGATTTCCCTCTTAAATAAACTCATACTGCAGAGTCTAGCAAGAAAGTCTCCCTCCTGTCTGGATAGGCTAACTGAGAGTCACAAGAATGATTTGAGCTGGTAGGAAAAGAGTGCTGTCATGTCATTATTATCTGCACAGAAGCAAACTTGCTGGAGAGTCCGTATTGCCCTAATACAACAGTGTGGTTTTGCCCAGGCTAAATCCTCTTAAGAAAATTTACAAAAATCTTTTTATAAGTTCCTCATGTGTTACGTTTTTCTTAAGACAATATGTATTTCAGTTTGGATGACTTATTTTAGATTAAAGGAAACAACAAAAAACAAAAATAAAGTCTTCAGGACACAGAGCACAGTGTGTTGAGGGCAGGTCTTCTCTACCCACCGAATCGGCGGGTAGGGATCGATCTATGGGGATCTAGATGCGGATAAATCGATCCCCGAAGGTGCTCCCCATTGACTCTGGAACTCCAGCTCGCAAGAGGTGGAAGTGGAGTCTACTGGGGAGCAGCAGTGTTCGCCGCCGTCCTCACAGCAAAGTAAGTCAACCTAAGATATGCCGACTTCAGCTACGCTATTCGCGTAGCTGAAGTCGGCGTATCTTAGGTCGACCCCCCCAACCCCCAGTGTAGACCAGGGCTCAGTCTGGGTTTGTTTATGCAGCGAAGTTGCACCAGTTTATCATTCAGTCATTCAACTGATACAACTGTGTGTGTAGCCAGGCCGTTGTAAGAGCAGGCATCTTGAATTAGATCACAGGGCGTGCCCAGTTTACCTTTTAGGGTGCTTTACAGTACAAAGAAAACAGATGCACCTTTACACACCTACATACACCATACCATCTATAGAGAAATATAAGGGGGGGAAGGATAGCTCAGTGGTTTGTGCATTGACCTGCTAAACCAAGGGTTGTGAGTTCAATCCTCAAGGGGGCCACTTAGGGATCTGGGATAAAATCAGTACTTGGTCCTGCTAGTAAAGGCAGGGGACTTGACTTGATTTGATGACCTTTCAAGATCCCTTCCAGTTCTATGAGATAGGTATATCTCCATATATTATTATATATAGCAGTACTGTAAAATGCAGCATGTGCTCACATTTTTGTTGAAGAAACAATAAAAACAAGAAATTAAGTTTGATTTTCTCTAACTATTTGGATATTTGGCAAGGAACTAGACACCACACTGTCCAAACTTCATAGCCCTTTTCATGAAATTTTTAATGTAAACTTCCCCCCGAATTCAAATATTTTAATGGAAATATAGGGGAGTTGTTAAGGTGTGTCTAAACTGCAGAATTCTTTCAGCAGCGTGTAGTGTACATAAATGCATAGCTCCCCTAGCATGGGTATAAATAGCAGTGGAGACAGTGAGGCCTGGATCAAGCCGTAAAGACATGCCTGAAGGGTCTGGGTACATACCCAGAGTGCATACCTCACACATTCTCTACTGGCCCAAGCTGGGTAGCGGCCCACTACCTCCACAGGAAAAGACTCCGGTAATGGGGAATGGCTGCAGAAGCTCTCTGCTGCTGGAGCCCTTCTCCTCCACAGGGAAAGGCTTGGGCAGAGGGGCAGCAGGGAAAGGCTGTCAACTCCTTGCATCTTCTCCGCTGACTGGAAAGACGCTGGCATCAGGAAGCAGTGGGAAAAAGGCTCACTGGTTCCCCCTGTTCCCACCAGAGCTCTTCCTCCCCACAGTGAAAGGCTCTGGAAGTGGGGAACAGCTGAAGCCATGGCCCCTGCCTTCCCACCCCTGGCCAGAGCCTTTCAATGACACGTGTACTAACACACTGCAGTGGGGACCCAGTACACTAAAGGCCGCCAAAAGTGGTGGGTAGTGTAGACGTGGCCTTAGTAACCAAAAAATAGCTCCACATTCCCCATGAAGGGTAATGGTCTAATCATGGTCCCAATTGACTTCATGGGAGTTTTGCCTGTGACTTCTATCAAACCATGATTAGGTTCTAAGTAAAGATGGTCTATCCTGGCATCTTAGAGTCTGGTGCTGCCGCCATTGAAGTCAGTATTAAAACAATCACTGACTCAGAGGTCCTGTCTAAGTGAGTAACCTTTCTGCTAAACAGGCTTTCTTAGCTTTATTTAGACTCCTTTATGCTCAGTCTGACTCCCGTAGAGCTTCTTAGACCCCTCCCCCCCAATATCTAAGGAAATTCACATTGGAGAAATTTGCACTTCAGGAAGATGGAAGGTGGGGCAGGAAGGCTAAGTTAAAGTAGCATGGGGGCTTCTGGAACATACACCTTCTTCCCATTCCTTGGTGTGTAAATTACATCAACTTACACTTAGGCCACGTCTATACATACAGTGCTGCACCTATACCGATACAGCTGCACCACTGTAGTGCATCTGGTGAAGATGCTCTATGCTGACAGGAGAGAGCCCTCACATCGACATTAAAAGAACACCTCCGTGAGCAGCAGAAGCTATGTTGGCAGGAGAAGTCCTCCCGCTGACATAGTGCTGTGCACACAAGCGCTTATGTCGGTGTAACTTATGGCACTCAGAGGGGTGGTTTATTCACACACCCCGAGCAACATAAGTTATGCCGACATAGGCTGTAGTGTAGACATAGTCTTAGACTTCGTTAGAGTGGGTGTAAATAGCTGTAATGGGGACTAAGTCAGTATAAGGGGATCTAAGTTACTCAGCATCTGCGAGGCTAATGGAGTCTAGTGAGCGTCTAAATTGACATAACACACTGGGGTGTCTGGAAGTACAAGTTACACCATCTGAGACTCTTTCTAAAGTTTCTTAAACTCACCTCTGAATTTGAGCTTCTCTGTGTAAGTCTGCTTCACATTTCAAAAGGTAGCAAGTTCAAATCCTGCTAGGATTATACTTTTACTTACATGCTTACTAACATTTCTCCGATCAAAGTGACTATATAGATTAATTATTTCCCTTTTTCTAAAGCAAAGTTTCAGATCCAAAATATTTCACATTAAAAACCCCTACAAAATTAAAAAAACCCAAACCCTTCATCCATGTAAAGATGTATAAAAATAGCTATGTTCAAATTTAAGAAGACACAATTTGGGATAACTTGTCCTTTCTTCTCAGGCACACAAACCCAAACATGGAGCTCTGACTTGAGAAGCACTGGTTGTATTTTGTTTAACTTGACCTTTTAAACTGCCAACTCTTTTTATAGCTAAAACATCTTTATATGGTTGAACTATTCTAACGTGAAATATTTTGGATCAGGTCCTACACAGAAGGCTAGAGAAAGTAAACACCTAAAACATACTCCCATTTAAATGCAAGGAAATGCCCAATAATTATCTTAGAATGGGATGGTCTCCCCACTCGTTTCAATTAACTATAATTTCCCATATAACCTAGCAAGGAAATCTGCCTTCTAGATACAATGAAACTGCTTATTCCATCACACTAAACTTTCCCCCAGTTGCACTGGTACAGCAAAGAAACATCCTTTCCTCCCCATGGCATTATTTTCCATAGTTTTCTTCCCTCTGGGATCAGAGGGGTCAAAAGTGGCTGGAAATGTACCAAAAACTCTATTAGTTTATTTTTTTAAGGTGGAAAGCAGTCAGTGATGCCAGGAAATGAGCCCATTAGTGATTTTTCCCATATTCCTCTAGAGAGATATGCCTAAATTATATTATACATACCAATTGCTGAGTTTTCTTGTAAAAACGATACAAACTGTAGAGTATAAACAATATACTGAGTAACTAAAAATGTGCAGTGGTTATTTATTCAGGGGTCCTGATCCAGCACCCACTAAAAATCAATGGGAACCTCTCTGTTGACTTCAATGGACCATGGATCAGGTCTTTGAATAGGTCCTGACATTGGAGGGGAATAAAATATTAATCATTATTAGTAATAAAGAAATATTTGCCTTTGGGGGTCATATCCTGAACGCTTCGATCAAACTTCATAATCTCACTACCCACAAGCACCTGATCTTGGAAGGGGATTCACACTGAGTCCCTCTTTCTCTCTCTCTGCATAGGCACCTTCAAGGGCTACTGGTTCTTGAGAGAGACTGGTTGAGTTCAAATTTCCATCCGAGGAGGAAAGTAACTAGTTTTCTTGAGCTCCACAGCCACTTCTGGTCTACTGTAGAACTTCAGTCCTCTTGGTGCTTCTCTGGGCAGAAGTATCTAACTAGTTAGAGAGGTACTAATATGGCCATCATCAACACAGTATCCAAGCACCACAAATATGAATGCATTCATCCTCACAACCTCGCAGTGTTATCTTCATTTCATGGGAAGTGTTATCTTCATTTTAGACATGGGGAACTGAGGCACTTGTTCACAGGAAGTCTGTGGCTAAGATGGTAATTAAAACCAGGTTTCTTGAGCCAGCCCTGTCCACTAGACCATCCTTCATTATTTTAGCAAGCATTCCCTATGCCCCTTCAGATCTGGCCTCAACTTACTATTTTGTTCCATATAACTTTCTAGTTTTGAAGTGTGTGGTTGATGAAATGGGTAAGATGTATCTACAGGTCGTGTATTCGAACTGTATTGCTATGTATAATACTTTTATTACCAGAGGCTGTGGAGTTACTAACCTACAAACATCTGCAATTATACTGCACTCCATTGGTGAAAACAATATGATCACACAGAAGAGAGGTCATGGGCCTAATTCTCCTCTGTCCTGCACCATGTGAAGTCAATTACACAAAGGCAAAGTGGCAGTAGAATGCTACCACTCTGATTTGGTTGCGTTTTACTCCCACTTTGCACTGGAGTAAATGAGGTGATTGGCAATGGAGAATCAGGCCCCCAATATGTGAATCAACC
The DNA here is from genome assembly GCF_013100865.1 of Trachemys scripta elegans. NCBI lineage: Eukaryota > Metazoa > Chordata > Testudines > Emydidae > Trachemys > Trachemys scripta. Next base: position 205,942,296 of record NC_048299.1, read on the forward strand.
ACTACAGATTTCCTTTTCAGCAGCTATTCTTTTCATTAGTGGTTGTTGTTGGCAGCTGTAGTGGGGATTGTTGTTTGGTTTAGGTTAGTATTTTTAATTGGAAAACAAAATAGAGTTTGGTTAAGAATTTGTTTAGAATTAGGAATCAGAAAATAATCTATTTAAAATATATTCCAACTATTAAACAGCTGGAGAAATAAAAGCTGGCCTTGAGCCACAACTTATTCTTTTTAGGGCTTGTCTATACTTACGCGCTGGTTCGGCGGCAGGCAATCGAACTTCTGGGTTCGATTTATCGCGTCTTGTCTGGACGCGATAAATCGAACTCAGAAGTGCTCCCCGTCGACTCCGGTAATCCTGCTCGCCGCGAGGAGTACGCGGAGTCGACGGGGGAGCCTGCCTGCCGGGTCTGGACCGCAGTAAGTTCGAACTAAGGTACGTCGACTTCAGCTACGTTATTCACATAGCTGAAGTTGTGTACCTTAGTTCGATTTGGGGGTTTAGTGTAGACCAAGCCTTGGTCACCCAAGTAGTGTCACTGACTGCACTGGAACTATTTGCATGACTGAGGAAAGGAGGATGTGTCTTAAACAATTTTCTAACATGTTTTACTAATGGATTTTTTTTTAAAGTGTGTGTGTTTTGTGAGTTGCAACTCTTGTTACAAACTGGCCACCCCGATGCAAGAATCTTCTCCTCTTCAGCCCCTTAGAATAGCCTTTGCTGTAGCTCTCTGCCTCACTGACTCTCCACTTCTTTTCACATCTCATCAGAAAATATATTTCTCTCTCTCTTTGCTGTTATTTAATGGTATAACTGTTGCATTTTGTTGTACATTGCAAATCATATAGTATAAAGTCTTCTCTAAGTTACTGTCATCCTGAGGGATGTCTGTATTTTTCCATGAATAAATGTGAATATTTTTGTTCTTTTCATCTAAAAAGTCAGCATGGTCCAGTGGGTAAGATCTAGGAGAGGAAAGACATCTGAATTTCATCAGGAGTTCTCCCACCTGTTTATGCTCTCTGTATGTGTGTATATATATCTCCTCAATATATGTTCCATTCTATATGCATCCGAAGAAGTGGGCTGTAGTCCACGAAAGCTTATGCTCTAATAAATTTGTTAGTCTCTAAGGTGCCACAAGTACTCCTGTTCTTCTTTTTATCAGGAGTTCTGCCACTGACTCACTGAGACACCTTGGGCAAGTCAGTTAAACATTATGAACCTCCATTTTCACCATGAGTAACATGGGGATAATAAAACTTATCCACCTTTATCAAGGGCTGTAAGGTGTATAGATATAAAATGTTATATAAGAGCTTTCAAATTCCAACTCATTAATTTTTTTAAATAAAATCTGACTTCTGGAATAAGCAACTTGGTTTAGGAAGGTTTTAAAAGTAAATTTAAAAAAAAATAAACTTTGGAGTATATCCTAAATCCATTGAAGTCAAGCAAAAGATTCCTATTGACTTCAGTGGGCTTTGAATCAGGCCCTCAGTGCTGACAACACTAGCCAGATCTATCTTTAGTCAGGTACTCCCTATGCAAACTTACCTCATGCACATAGTTTTAGCCACACCACCTCAGTACTGCTGATATTCTAATCTGTTGCCTTCCGCCTGCAAGTGACTCCATGAGAACAGACCCTTGCACCTGCACTGAGCCCCGCTGACTTCATGGATGGACGGATCCACTTATGAGCATCTCTCTGCAGCATCAGGGTGCTAGTTTTCTTCTGAGTCACAAGCTGAAGAAAAAGCAACTCTCACAAGAATCTGGGTGCTTACATAGTCTAACATGGTGAAATACTGTAATTAAGTGCCTTTCCCCCCTTTTTAAACTAGCAGAATGCAGTCTGATCTCTAGCCTTCCTTATGCCTCTCTCTCTCTGGTAGTTCACCACTGTGGATGTTCCGCCAATGAGTGTAAGCATTTGTGTCCCTTTCCCTTGCTTTAAAAACTTGTTTGTGTTTTGTCCAGTTTGGCCAATGTACATTCTTGACGTCTGATTTGTGTCCATTTATTCTTTTACGTAGAGACTGTCCGGTTTGGCCAATGTACAGCCAAACCAGACAGTCTCTACGTAAGAGAATAAATGGACACAAATCAGATGTCAAGAATTATAACATTCAAAAACCGGTTGGAGAACACTTCAATCTCCCTGGTCACTCAATTACAGACCTAAAAGTCGCAATATTTACAACAAAAAAACTTCAAAAACAGACTCCAACGAGAGACTGCTAAATTGGAATGAATTTGGACACCATTAAATTAGGCTTGAATAAAGACTGGGAGTGGATGGGTCATTACACAAAGTAAAACTATTTCCCCATGTTTATTTCCCCCCCCCCCACAGTTCCTCACACCTTCTTGTCAACTGCTGGAAATGGGCCATTTTGATTACCACTACAAAAAGTTTTTTTCTCTCCTGCAGGTAATAGCTCACCTTAACTGATCACTCTGATTTTAGTGTGTATGGTAACACCCATTGGTTCATGTCCTCTGTGTGTGTGTGTGTGTGTGTCTATCTATCTATATCTATCTATCTTCCTACTGTATTTTCCACTGCATACATCCGATGAAGTGGGTTTTAGCCCACAAAAGCTTATGCTCAAATAAATTTGAAAATCTTTAGTTATCTATCCAAAAGGCATATACTGAGATAGTAGCAAGGCATCACCCTCACAGGGATTGCTCCAGCTCAAATGTGCAAAATATATTCCCCCGGGCCAGAATTTCCCAAAGAACCGTATGTAAATTACTTCCTGATGTTTAACACTCACAAAAAAGCATATTTTCTGTTCAATAAAAATAGGCGTTTGGTTAGTTTGAAGCAAAGGGATGTGTCAATAATCTGCCCACTGTCTGAAGAATGGAGAATATTAAAAATGTAGCTCATAGGAGGGTGTGAGTGTGTATGTGCATAGTTTAAAATTAGAAAACAACAGAGGAGACTGGTTATGGGATAAAGAGCTTTTCATGTTGGAAGCCACCAGCATTCAGAGAGACAACTGAGACCACCCTGACTACAAAGTAACACAAAAGCATTTGTTTCTACTGTTACCTTGTCCTTCACCTCCATTCAGATGGGGCCTGGTCCAAAGGCCACTGAAGTCAGTGGAAAAACTTCCATTGCCTCCAGTCAGTTTTGGATCAGGCTGCTGTTACGCATTGCCTAAATGCTTGATTGTAAGCACTCTGGGGGCAGAGATCATGTTTGTGTTATTTGTTTGCCCAATAAGCCATAATCCCTGATTGGGGTCCTTCGACACATCCCCAGTAAAATAATAACTTCTAGGACACTAGCCCAGGATATTTCCACTCCTAAAAGGTAGAATTCCAAGTCTTCCCTTTCCTATCCGGTCTCTTATCTGTAGCACACGCTCAATTATGTTTCTCCCTGTGTTGGGTTCTTCCTCCCAGGTCTCCCTGGTTATGTCTAATATGTCACAAGGGTGGCGCCCGTATAAGAGCTCGAAGGGGGAAAACCTGGTGGAAGCCTGAGGACCCTCCCTGATGGTGAACATGAGGTAAGGCAGTTGTGTGTCCCAGGCTTTCCCGTCCCAACTTACCACTTTCCTTAGAGTGGCCTTGAGGGTCCTGTTGAACCTTTCCACAAGACCATTGGTCTGCGGATGGTAGACAGAAGTCTTCAGGGCCTGTACATGGAGTAGAGTACATAGGTTCTCCATTAGTTTTGACATGAAAGGGGTCCCTTGGTCGGTCAGTATTTCCTTTGGTAACCCTACACGGGCAAAGATCTCCACTAGCTCCTTGGCTATGAATGTGGAGGCCGTGTTCTGCAGGGGAAGGGGTATCGGGTGACATAGTCCAGGACAACAAGCACATGCTGGTGGCCTTGGGTCGTCTTCTCCACGGGACCCAGCAGGTCCATGGCTATCTGCTCAAATGGGATCTCTGTGATTGGCAGAGGCACTAAAAGTACCCTCAAGTGGGGAGAGGGACTGTGTAGCTGACACTCAGGGCAGGAGGCACAATACTGCTGGACTTAGTGTATTCCTGGCCAGAAGAACCTTTGTAGGATTCATACCAGGGTCTTCTCTGCCCCTAGGTGCTCTCCAAAAAGGTGGCTGTGGGCGAGGTGTAACACCATCCTCTGATTCTTTTGTGGCACCAGGAGCTGTTGTACCTCCTGTCCCTGCATCTCTATGACCTGGTACAAGAGATCCTTCTTGATCATGAAGTAGGGTCCTGGTCCCTGGGCCTTTCAGTCTATGGATACCCCATCTATTTCAGCCACCTCCTTTCTGGTGTTATCATATCTCAGGTCTTCCGCTTGGTCCCGCCTGAAATTCTCTCTCCTGGGACTAACCTGCCTGAGCTCTGGGGGCCTGGCTCTGCCCCCTCTGCTGGTTCGGTGGCATCGTCCAAACCAACAGAGGGGGTTGGGTCCCTCTCCTGCTGGAGCGGCCTCCCTATCTGTTGCCCATGTCTGCATGCCTACGAGGGCGGCCCTCTGGCCCTTAGTCAGAATCCGGGTTCCCAAGGCCTTAGCTGCCCTTCTTTCCCGCTTGGTCTTCCTGACCCTGCCAGGAATGGGGAACAGATCTTGAGACATCTCATTCTGCTGTGGACAATTCATTAACTTCGGGATCCTTTTCTTCCTCCAACTCATCTGGTGGGAGCAAGCTTCCAAATCCAGGAAATCTCTCCCTAGGAGAACGGGGTCTGGGAGTTTAGGGACCACCCCCGCTGTTACCCCGGTAATGTTCCCCTGGATCTCAATCTTTACCGGGATGGTGGGGTAATAACTAACTGCCCCATGGATGAATGTTACCCCTGTACGTTTGGCCTGCATCAGCTGGTTGCATTTCACTAGCTTCCCCGAGATGAGGGTGTGACGGGTTGGATCACAGAAACTCCCTTGGGGCTGCTAACTGATGTGCCAAGACTACTGCCCCTGCTTTCCTGTCCTGGCAGCTTAGGACTTCAGGGGCCTGCCTGGTTTGATCCAGACCCACTAGCCTGCTCCAAACCCAGACCGAGGGCCTGAACCACGTCTCCTAACAGCTGTAGGCTTAGCTGAGAGCAACCTACAGAAGTGTTCCTGTCTTTAACACTCAGATGTCCAATTCCCAATGGGGTCCAAACCCCAAATAAATCCATTTTACCCTGTATAAAGCTTACACAGGGTAAGCTCACAAATTGTTCACCCTCTAGAACACAGAGAGAGATATGCACAGCTGTTACCCCCACCAATGCCATGAGGCGGTGTGCCTCAGTTTTCCCTTCTACACAGCAGCATGGGCCTGTTATGCGTTTGCTGCTGTGCCAAGCTTCCAGTCCCTTTACAGGTAAAGACTGAAAAGTAACATGCTTGTGGGGCTGTCTTGGCACCAACCCTAGCATGTACAACAGTTTCTTCCACCGATCAAGTATGTCCCACATCTTTAAAGCATTTACCACTAGTATTAACTCCTTTGATTTAACCCATAGATTAATTAGCAACAGACAAGATTCACTGTAAATTTACAGTGGACAGGCTTTGTTCACACGATTTAGCCTGTTTAGTGTCTGCTGCATTTTCCCATTTCTTTGTGCACCCTGGTAGGCCCTCTGATGCAGATTCTTCTGCCTCTTTGGGGAAGGCTTCTAATTCAGGCATGTGTTTGAGGCTTTGGCAAGGAAATGGTGTACTGCAACCATGCCTGCTCTCGGACCCTCCCTCTAGAATTTCTCTGGGCTGGACCCCACTCCCTGGTGAAGTTTCACCCATGCAGAGATTTTTTCCCTCCTGCCTTGAAGAGGCAGTTTTATCTCTTACAAGCGTAGCAGGAACATCTTTCAATGGAGTGCCTTGGATTGGTAAAATCCCTTTGGACACCCCATTTTCTGTTCCCAACAGGTCAGTCAGGAGGGTCCTCCCCTCCAGCTGATCTGACCCCCAGTTTTCCCTCAAAACCTGATCCACAGGAGAGGGGTCGGCATTTTAAATGCAGACTTTTCACCCTCCTCCTGGGAAAGATCCTCCCTACAAAAGGTGGGCGGACTCTCCGGTCCCCTGTCACCTTTCGTCTGGGTTTCCCTCTGGGGCAGACACTCCTGTGTCCCCCAAAAGGGAAGGTGACGCTGGTCCAGCTGTGGGCTCGCAGCTACCAGCTTTGACAGACACTTCACTGGCCAGCAAAATTCCCCCCTTTTCACTCAGGTTGGGCTTGCTTCCAGCTACAGTGTCCTTGGGGTCTGTTCCCACCACAGCGGTCATAAGGACCCTAACTTCCACCTTCGGGACACACGTCTCTGTGCACCTCAGAGCAGGCCCTGCCCCCTGCTGACCTGCAACTTCCTGGCAGCAGCAGGGGTGGCCCTCTTGCTACAAGGTGATACATTCCCCTCCCCCGGGGAGATGATCACGGGACAGGAGCTGGCTTCATCCAACCCCTCACTCTGGGACTTGTCTTGAGCCCCAGAGCTACAGGAACTGGCTACAACCATCTCTGCCCCCAAAGCTGCATCCTTTACTGCTACAGAGGAATCTAAGAGACACTCTCCTATTCCCCCAGCAGTCCATGTGACTTCACCTCCCCCTAGGGTGACCAGATGTCCCGATTTTATAGGGACAGTCCCGATTTTTGGAGCTACATTGATGACATCTTCATCATCTGGACCCATGGAAAAGAAGCCCTTGAGGAATTTCACCATGATTTCAATAATTTCCATCCCACCATCAACCTCAGCCTAGATCAATCCACACAAGCGGTCCATTTCCTGGACACTACTGTGCTAATAAGCGATGGTCACATAAATACCACCCTATACCGGAAACCTACTGACTGCTACACTTACCTACATGCCTCCAGCTTCCATCCAGGACACACCACACGATCCATTGTCTACAGCCAAGCTCTAAGATATAACCGCATTTGCTCCAATCCCTCGGATAGAGACAAGCACCTACAAGATCTCTATCAAGCATTCTTAAAACTACAATACCCACCTGCTGAAGTGAAAACACAGATTGACAGAGCCAGACGAGTACCCAGAAGACACCACCTACAAGACAGGCCCAACAAAGAAAATAACAGAACACCACTAGCTGTCACCTTCAGCCCCCAACTAAAACCTCTCCAGTGCATCATCAGAGATCTATAACCTATCCTGAAAGATGATCCTTTACTCTCACAGATCTTGGGAGACAGACCTGTCCTCGCTTACAGACAACCCCCCAACCTAAAGCAAATACTCACCAGCAACCACACATCACTGAACAAAACCACTAACCCAGGAACCTATCCTTGTAACAAACCCCGATGCCAACTCTGTCCACATATCTATTCAAGTGACATCATCATAGGACCTAATCACATCAGCCATACCATCAGGGGCTCGTTCACCTGCACATCTACCAATGTGATATATGCCATCATGTGCCAGCAATGCCCCTCTGCCATGTACATTGGCCAAACCGGACAGTCTCTACGCAAAAGAATTAATGGACACAAATCTGACATCAGGAATCAAAATACTCAAAAACCAGTGGGAGAACACTTTAACCTGTCTGGTCATTCAGTGACAGACCTGCGGGTGGCTATATTACAACAGAAAAACTTCAAAAACAGACTCCAAGGAGAGACTGCTGAGCTGGAATTGATATGCAAACTAGACACAATCAACTCCGGTTTGAATAAGGACTGGGAATGGCTGAGCCATTACAAACATTGAATCTATCTCCCCTTGTAAGTATTCTCACACTTCTTATCAAACTGTCTGTACTGGGCTATCTTGATTATCACTTCAAAAGTTTTTTTTCTCTTAATTAATTGGCCTCTCAGAGTTGGTAAGACAACTCCCACCTGTTTATGCTCTCTGTATGTGTGTATATATATCTCCTCAATATATGTTCCATTCTATATGCATCCGAAAAAGTGGGCTGTAGTCCACGAAAGCTTATGCTCTAATAAATTTGTTAGTCTCTAAGGTGCCACAAGTACTCCTGTTCTTCTTTTTGCGGATACAGACTAACACGGCTGCTACTCTGAAACTTTTCCTACATAGGCACCTATTACCCCCCATCCTCTGTCCCGATTTTTCACACTTGCTGTCTGGTCACCCTACCTCCCCCCCACCCCAGGGCTTTTAGCACAAGATTCCTTCTCACTGTTAACCAACCCTGGGACAGATTCTGCCACATTAAAGAAATCATTCCCCAGTAGAAACGGTGCAAAATTGTGTGCCACTGTAGCAACAGTCAGCTCAGCCTGCAAATGATTAGTTTGCATGTGTACTTGAGCTAAAGGTGCAAGGACTTTGTAACCTCCCACCAGTTCTAATTCTGCCATTTTACCCGGCAACAAATCCTTCTCCTGGATTAGGTCCCTCCTGACCACAGAAATTTCAGCCCCCCATATCGATTAGTCCAAGCAGCACTTTCCCATTCAATTTAATAGCATGCATATGCTCACTGCTTGGTTGTGTGGAAGCAAGCTTTACAAATCCTGTGTGGAAAGAGGCAGCAGCCGGGCTCTGAGAAGCAGCAGCTTCCTGTGTTACTTGCTGCTTCCACTCAGCAAGGGACACTTATTCCTCAGGTGCTTGGTGGACATACAGTGATAGCACCTCTTGGGCTCAGGGCTGGTTCCAGGCACCAGCTGAGCAAGCTGGTGCTTGGGGCGGCAGATTGTTGGAGGCGGCATTCCGCCCAATCCTAGGGCGGCACAGCCACCTTTTTTTTGTTTTTTGTTTTTTTTGTTTGTTCTTGTTCCGCTCCGGCCGCCCTGTAGGGAGGGCGGTGGCGCAGAGAACCAGAGCGCCCTGCAGTGCAGTCCTCTTCCTTCCCTCCCCGCCACCCGGAGTGGAGCCCTCGCGGCAGGCGGTGGCGCAGCGGGAGGGGCCGCGTGGCAGCGCCCCTGCTGTAGCCCTGGCCGCCCCCCCTTCTCTCTCTTTCTCTCTCCCGTCCGCTCCCTCCCCCAGCCAGTCCCCCTGCACCCGCGCTCCGGCCGTGCTGCAGGTTTTTTTGTTTTTTGGGTTTTTTTTGCTTTGCCATTCTGGCCGCCCCGTTTTTTTGCTTGGGGCGGCCAAAAAGCCAGAGCCGGCCCTGCTTGGGCTCCTCTGCCTGTACAGGAAATTTGGGACGAGTAACAGGGGAATGGGGAGGTGAACGCCCAGCCTCCTTTTCCCCAGGGGCAAAAACGTGGATTCTACTTTCCCCCAATCCTGTACCCCTCTGCCAATAGCTGGGGGAGGGTCCTTTAGCAGTGGGACTTCCCGGAACCCAATATGAGCACTGTCCTGTAGCCATCTGGCCTGACCTTGTCACAGTTGTTACTTTTTGTGCTACTATTTTATTTCTATGTAGGCTGTAGAACAAAATGGTGACTAAAAGGAAACAGTGATTATCTTATAGCATTCAAACATCTCTTGTTCCCAGTTAAGGATGGTCCTGGTGCTAGCCTGGGACTTTGGAGAACTGGTACTGACACAAATTTCCTCAATGAGCTTCAGCAAGTCATTTAGTTTCTCTGTGTCCCAGTTTGCCATCTAAATTAGGAACACCACTACCACTTCCCTACCTCAGAGGGGTTTTGTGAGGACACATGCATTAAAAGATTGTCAGGCACTCAGATACTATGGTAATGGGGGGCCACATAAGTACCTCAGAATAGCATTCAAACAAACCTTTAGAAGTTCCCTTTGAGGCTGAAGTTTGAAGATTTTTCAGTCCAAACTGTGCCTTTTAAATAATGTTTTAAGTGGCTAGAAGAAGATGAGCCTCGTATAGCCATTTCATTCTAAGGGCTTGTCTACACTGTGGGGTAACCTGCACTAAGGGGAAAAAAGGTTGATTTCTAAAGCACACTAACATATTGCACATTAATTGGTCCTCTGAGACCCTGCTGGTGTGCACTAAAGCTTCCCTAAGGAGCTTTAATGTAGTGAGGTTTCCAAGAGCTTTTCAAAATGCACTAAAGTGTTGTACATTAAACGGTCCATGTAGACTCTGCTGGTGTGCACTAAAGATTCCCTAGTGCCAGCAGGGCCTACATGGACCATTTAATGTGCTTTAGAAAGTGCATTCCCCCTAGTGCACATTGCCGCACAGTGTAGACAAGCCCTAAGCCTTTATTACAGCATCCCAACTATAGCAGTGTAAGTGCTTGATCCAATGTGCACTGAAGCTGATGCCCATTAATTTCAGTTGGTTTTGGATTAGGCCCCAAAATAACAATAAACGAACTTCAATAAATGGTACTTGCAGCCCTGCTATTGCTACAGATGCGATGGATAAAGAAGCTGTTGGGTTCAAATGTTCCAGGGCAAATTGCAGAGGCTGTACCAACAGCTGAGAGCAGAGCAGAGTCCCCAATCTGATACTCAAAATTCTAATAGTTTATATTTGTTAATCCAGCCTCTACAACTCTTCTGCACTTAATGGAAGGAAAGTCCTCCGTAAAATCTTGCCTTGCATGCTCTAGCAATAACCTTGGTTTCCTCTTTATACTGCTACTAGCAAAATTTGCAAAGGCTATAGGCTATTCCCTGCACATGTAGTCAATTTCCTGTGACCAGTTCAAACTCCAACTTTCATGTGACCATGTCTAAGCTGCAGAATCTGTCTAAATTGGTCTAACCTTCCATGTACATCATTTCTAGTAGTTTCAAGCCACCCCATTTGGGGAAGTGCTTGAAAGAAGCTCCACTTTTTAGAAACTAGCAGACAGTATGGGTGGCCTGGAATCCTCAAAGCTGGGGGAGGGGAGGAGGAGGAGGAGGGAAAGAGAGAGAGAAAAAGAGCAGATCAACATCAGAGAAGCTGCACCACTGCTCATTAGGGAAAAGCCTGGAAATGCAGCCACCATTATGCTAGTGGCAATGTCTGCTTTAACATCTTAACTGAGGTAGTACAAAATTTAACTACCATTCACAAGGGAATCCCCCACTTTGTATTCATGACTCAGACTGTGCACAGGGAAAAACAGTGCATTTAAAAAAGAATACTAAATCTCTTTACACTGTTTCTGACACCGGATTTCTTTAATTAAATCACTAGTAGCTGAGGATGACCAGGGACTCAAAAAAGGTATTCAACTTTCTGCTGAGAGGTGCTGCAAAAACACTCCATTCAATGAGCTCTCTCTCCTCCTGCTGGTCAGAGCAGAGAACTGTTGTTTACCATTACAAAAAGAATCCCTTTCTTGCTTGCTTTTCTGTAATTTATAATATCCTGAACCACTTAGATTCAGTAGCTCAGAGTATTTTTGGCATGGTGAATATTTGGAACAAACAAAAAGGCAGGAGGCTTTCATGACCGGGAGAAAAGCACAAGCTAACCTGCTTTAAGAAAGCCGCTTTTAAAATGAACTCCCCTATCTTGTTGTGTCTGTATGTGGAACCCATCACAATAGTATCTGAGTGCCAGGTGATGAATACAACGTAAAATTCTTACAGTCTAAAACACATGTTTGTGTAAGTCAACAAAGCAATAGCTATACCTAATAGCTAAAATAGTAGCATTTCTCCAGATAGTTTATTTGGGGAAAAAAGTAGAGAAAACAAGCAAGCCAGCTGTTCGCATGGAAAAATGGCATCAGCTGTGCAAAGCCTTTAAACTGTAAAGATGTGTGGGGTTAATAGGGTAGGACTGGAAATGAGATGGCTAGAGAGGGATTTGCTGTTTGCAACAGCTCCCTGAAAAAGAATCTTCATTACAAAACTAACACTGCATTTCATCAGACTGTACACTGTTTGCCTGCTAAGAAAAGAACTTGCAAGACTATGTGTAACAGTGCCATCTGGTGACTTGCATCATAACAAGGGGATGTCCTCATAAGTTTAAAATATTTAGGGTCAAATTTTCTGTGAGCCTCTTACACTTGCAAATTTTGAAGATTTATTTAATCAGCTTTGCAAGTGCAAACCTCTGTTTGCACAAACATAGGTAATTGTATGTGCAAATCAGCACGTGTGTGTAATTTATTCTTCAAAGGCAAATATCTAATTTGTATACACAACTGCCAGGTTTGCACACTGAATACGTTTTTTGGGTCCAAGGAAGGGGGAATGTTTTCTAATGCGGGTACAACAGATGCACTGAAGACAATGCAGATGCATGCAGTGCACTTGCAAAAAAGACTGTGGATAAACATGGTTGTGCAAGCACAACTAATACATGCACATTTTTGCAGTTGTTCCCATTTTACCTTCCTGGCTCATGATTTTAGAGAAATGTTACTTGCTTATTATAGGGTTACCATACGTCCGGATTTTCCTGGACATGTCCGGCTTTTGGGGGCTCAAATCCCCGTCCAGGGGGAAATCCCCAAAAGCCGGGCATGTCCGGGAAAAT